>NC_040021.1:8950931-9251600 GCF_000972845.2 Larimichthys crocea
TGTGTGTATGTGTGTATGTGTGTATGTATGTATGTGTGTGTGTGTGTGTGTGTGTGTGTATAGATGTATGTATACATACAGTGTGTATTCATAAAAAGTGAATGCTGCATTCTTGCTTGTATTTACGTAGCAAAACGTAAAAGCAGTTACACATCTATTGCACATGAGGTTATTGCTTGTGACACAGGTATTTATTCCTGGGATTATTAAAGTATTTCTGATTCTGATTATTTTCTGCCTTATATATGCAAAAAAAACTTGAGTCTACCAAGGGATCAATAACGTATAAAAAAATCTATTTTAATGAACTCTTCTGCTGTCAGTATCACAATAAAGCCCCAAAAAACACCTAAAAAGCTGTTTATGTTTTAAATATGTAAAGTGCTGCTGGGTTGTTAAAGCCAAAAGACAGTTTGAGTTGTTTGGAGCCATAAATCCATGATAGTGGCCACACTGATGCCTTTGTGTCACCTCTGTGACGTCATTAGAGGTGTCATCTGTCTCTGTCCGTGGTGCTGAACTCTAATCACGTGACTCTCCTCTCGCGTGTTAGATGTGCGCTTCCGCCCCCTCTTCTTTTTTTTTCTTTTTTTCATTTTTATTCTTTCTTTGAACCGACACAAACAAAACAGCTTCGGCTGCACTTTCAATTAAACGACCTAACAATACACACACACACACACATCACCGCGCCGTCCTCTAAACACCGCTATAGTCGCCATTTTCAGACGGCTGACTCGGTGTGTGTGTGTGTGTGGTGATAATAATGGACAACGACTACTCGTCCGGTTTGGAAAACCCTCTGTACAGCGAGCTGAAATACTTCTGTAGGAAGATACAGGAGGCCTACAAAGAGCTGAAGGAGGACCTGACACCTTACCGAGATGATCGCTTTTACAGGTGTGTCCATTTTCCAGCTGCGTTATATAACATGGATATTTTTGGCGTTCTGTGAATTATAGTCTACCAATTTACACCTTCAGGCTGAAACATGTCTGGGCCTGTTGTTTTTTTTTGACGACAGATGCAGACACAAAGGATTAAATTATCCATCATATTTTTATTTAATTAAACATTTTTAACACATATTCTAAGTGTGTACTGATATTTTAGATAACACCACAATTTATAAAGGCGGAGGCCTCTTGTTTCCTATCGAAGGCAACAAGTGTTGTCTTGTTGAAGGGAATTTAATCGTTTATTTGCGTTAAATGGAAATGAAACACCACATGTAAGGAAGAAATGAACTAAAATCGCTTAAATCGCTCATTAAACATATATATTTTAGCTAATTAAACAAATAAAAGCATGTATTTTATTTATTTATTTATTTATTAACCGTTAAAAGTGAACACTGACGTGCGACGTCGTCGGACTACGTATTTTATCTTTTTACGTACAGGACGTTCGTCGTTAGTCGTTAGCTACCTTTTCGACTTTAAATCATCCGCCGTCTGGATAAATAAATTCAATTCCGTCATGATAACATACTATATCCACCTGTTTTACGGTTTCAGTGATTAAACAAGCACGTATATCGAAATAAACAAACAAACAAATAAATAAATAAATAAAGGAGGCGGTACGACCGGTGTTTCGGTTTATCGGGCGACCGTGTTAACTAGGGAGCCAGTTAGCCAACTGTATCCGTGGTTGTCATAGTTACGACAGCTTTTAAGCTGCGCATCTTCCTGGTTTCACCCGTTTTTGTAACTATGACAACCACAGATGCATTCTGCTAATGGTCCCTACTTAACTGGGTCGCACGTTAAACCGAAACACCAGTACGAAAAGAGACTATGTTGTTGCCTCCTCAACATTTTTTAAAATTGATTATCATGATATATGCAATGTTATAACAACATAACACCAATGTAACAGTACAAGGGAGAATAAATAATCATCATTTAAACAGGAAAAAGTAAAATAATATTATAACACAAATAAATAACTTTACAAGGTTGGTGTAAATGTAGCAGCAACTGCTATATAGATAAGATAAGATAAGATAAGATAAGATGTACTGATCTCACAGGGGGGAAATCACCTGTTACAACAGCTCATGTATACAAAGTGGATAAGAGAATGCTCATAAATAGAGAAAATCTAAGACATACTCGAAATACACACACATTGTAGTGATGTGTCGGTCGTGAAGAGCTGGTTCAAAGAGCCGGCTCTGGTGCATTAGGCGTTGAGTGGTAGTAGAAAAAGAAGCAGCATTTGGACCCATTATAATAATTTAGAAAAACACAAAGGCAGAATGGAGAATTTTGCAAAGCCAAGCTGTTGAGTCCACAAACAACCTTCACAGACACATGGGAACTGTGCATCCAACAGTCAATAGCTGTCCTTTAAAAAAAAAAAAAAAGTCTATGTTTTTTATAGTTTTTATGGGTGTTTCTATCTGCTTTGTGTAGCACAGTGTTCTACAAGCATGTTAGTGCATTCATTGGGCGGTTTCAGAGAGTTACAAGGGTTTGTAAACGCAATTAAAACAATTGGCTACAGCAATTTATTGATATTAGAAAATGTTTTTTTTTTTTTTACTTTTGAATACTTCAGTAGAAAGGATGTATTGAATATATATATATACATGATACATGATATATGATATATGTGTACACATAGAAAATCATAGATAAATCAGTGCTGAATTTGGCTGAATTATGAAAAGGTATAGGTGGTAACATGAAGAGCCGTTTTGTTAAGAACTTTTTTTTTTTATTGAACCGTAGACTTATAGCAGAATCAGTACATCTTGATTGCCTGACCATGTCTCTGACTGACCATGTCTCCAAAGTGGAGGCTTTAGCATTATTAATCCATGCAGTAGACAACTCAAGTAACACTATATCATGAAAATAAGTCAACCATCTCCTAGTACTAAGATCGTGAAGTGGTAGCCATCTCTGCACTGGGAGCTTTTTGGCATCTGTGAGGCCGCTCAGTAACAGTTTGCGCTGTTTTTCCACTTACAGTCGTCCCTCTCGCGGTTCACTTTTCGCGGACTCGCTGTTTCGCGGATTTTTTTCAGTGTAATTTTGCATGCTTTTTTTTTTTTATAGCGTACTGTACAGTATGAACGTGCATTGTGTTCTGCGTCCTAAATTGGCTAAGGGAGTACTGTACAAAATGTGTGTAAAAAGGTGTATAAAAGTGTGTGGTTAGGGGTTTTACGGCCTTAAAACATGTATAATAATTGTAAAACTTACTTCGCGGATTTCGTTTATTGCGGGTTATTTTTTAGAACGTATCCCCCGCGATAAACGAGGGACCACTTATATGCATTTTGAGAATGAAGAGCCGTTTTGGAGCCGAAAGAGCCGGCTCTTTTTGGTTTCGCTGAGTCAAATGATCCGACTCCCTAAAAAGAACCGAACTTCCCATCACTAGCACATTGTTAAGCATTATTGCATTAAGACAATAAACATAGAATTTTAAAAGCATTATAAACAGGAAGCGCTTATTTTGTTGTAAAATCAACCCCCCACACACACACACTTTCCCTTTCTCCCACGCGCACGCGCGCACACACCCGCCCCGCTGCCGTCGTCACGTGACCCCCCGTCCTCTGGTGACGTTGCAGTCCGGTTGTCGCAGGCTGATGTTGCTACACGGATGTGGATTCACTGCGAACTTTTAACGTTTCTTCTCGGCACCGAGACTCCGTCCCGACAGAAATGGAGCTGTAAGTGTGAGACTCAGTGAGCGGGACACAGCGGGGACGTGTCAGCGTGACGTGAAATGTTTGAAGCGTGTGTTAAAAACGCTGCCATCTGTTACTGTTAGCAGCAACTAGCGTGGCAGCTAAGCAGTGTTGACATATCCGTGTCTGTAGGTTGACAACATCAAAAGACAGAAACACGGTCTGTCTGTCTGTCTCACTGTCTGTGTGTGTCCGTGTTAACGCTGATGAATGTCTCCCTGTGACAGACTGGCCCCAATGCGGCTCTACACCTTGTCCAAAAGACATTTTGTCCTGGTCTTCGTGCTGTTCCTGATCTGCTTTGCCCTCACAGTCTTCATCGGGATTGCAGGTACGAGCTGATAAATGTTGATACAAAGTTGGGTGTTGGTCACAAAGTCACTTTTTCTGAGAACAGCAGGAAGTGAGTCAATGTGCTACATGTCATCACCGACTCTTATCAGGCTCTGATAGTCAGTGAACTTTCTTCACCGCGACTTCTGCTCCAACTTTATCTTCTGCATTCAAACAAACATTCATGTTATTCTCAATAAACGCCTTTTGTTGTTAATTTACAGCTGATTCGATGAACTTTTAGTACGGCTGCACACATTTGAAGACGTCTGCAGCGCCTTTGCAAGGATTAGGAAGGATTCAAAGATCCCTGTTGTTCATGACTTCAGTCTATAGTTCAGTCTTAGAAAAGAGTGATTGGCAAATTAATTTATTGCGGTGATTGTTATGGAGGTCTTTTTTGTGAGGGAAGGTTCCTAATCTGAGTCAAACGATGTCAAAGTATGTGGCAGCCATGATAAGAGCTGTTTGAACGATTTAAATGCTAAGGAAAGGTGCCCCAGTGCTTCCTTACTTATCTTCTTTAGCATAGGACACATTGGACCATCCTTTACCAAAGGAAAAGAGATAATGGTTTCCTACAATACCTCGACAAAACTGTCCAGTTAAGAGTAATCTTAAAGAGCAAGCATATTGAATTTCTAACAATATGATAACTAGAAATGTCAGGAAACTCTTAAACTTATATCTGAATATATTGTCTGTCTGTCTGTCTTCATTTGTGTTATCCAGGTAGCAGAATGTCTAATAAAGTTTAAATTAGTCCATGTCACTTTAGTAGACGTGTTACTAAAGTGACATTTTGAGGTCAGTGGGAGTTTGCTTTGTGAAAAATGTGTTATCTTCATGTCTGCAGGTCCCAGGATCATTCAGGAAAACAAACACGATGGCGATCAGTTTCTTCTCAAGAACTTCTCAGTTAAGGTAAGATGAAAAAGTGTGCATGTCTGTAACAGCAAGCAGTGCACATCACTAGTTACTTGATCTGCGTGTTACGGCTCACTCTACTTCTGCAGGAATGCAAGCACATTCGCGACGAGAAACAGACGCAGTATTTTCAGATTTACCACCGTCCACAATGTACCAGCTTTTTGTTGAATTTGCTTTGTACAGATTCTTGACGTGTACTCGAGTTACTGTGAGGGACAGTTGAACTACAGACACTTTAACTGGAAACTGTGTGAGTGTGACAGAGAGAGAGAGAGAGAGAGGAAAAACATTTTTGAATATTGCTTCACCTCGTCTCTCATTTCTGTAAGAAACCTGTCAAAAACCGACTTCTTGATGAAGTGAGTAATTAGGGGCATTTTAAAAAAATGTTTTGCTGTTTTCAATGGTAGGTCTTTCTGGGCCCTTACAGATATTGTGACACGTGTAGGAGACACAGATGTAATATCACCCTGTGATTTTCACACTGTAATAATGTTTTGTGTGTTCTACTGATTGATGATCCCTTATATTGATTAGCATATTAATTATGTCATTTTTTTCATGTTTTCAGACTGGGCCCTTCAATCTGATTTCTCCTCTGCTCACCACCTACAACCAGCAGCTATGGCTCACCTGTGTGATGCAGGCTGAACACAGCAACAGTAAGAACACAGAATGAGCTACAGTTATATACACTGTTATATTATTTTCCAAACATACTTGGCTTTGGTTAATAACAACATATTTTCATCACTGTCTGTGTCAGTGGGAGACTTCCAGCAGCCTTTTGAGATCAACGTTCAGCTGAAGGGAGTGATGCAGGACGCCAGCGTGATGCGCATCAACAACGCGCGCCAGAAGTCACGAACGCTACACTGCGGGAGTGTGAGTGTCAATCAGAAATCAGCAACGCAGTTCATTAATGTGCAGTACAGTTCAACTTTTGAATGAACCGACAGTGATGCAGCATTTTTTTCGTCTCTCCTTACAGAAATGTGATGAGATCATTGTGCTCCATCTGGGCTATCTGAACTACACCCAGTACCAGGTTGTGGTCAGCTTCAAAGGTCTCGAAAATATCACGTATGAAATCAAAGTGAAGTTTGTGGTAAGTGACAAGCTCCCAGATATGTGTCTTTCTGTTGCTGCATTAGATTCATTCGTTTTTCTTCATTCTCCTCCCTTTTGTTCTCCTCAGTGGAAAACGTACAACCCCACCTTCTCGCAAGTGGAGATCTGGTTCCGGTTTGTCTTTGTGGTTTTGACCTTTATGGTGACGGTAAGAGCGCGGATTACTTTTTTACGCCTTAATCTCAATGAATGTCAATCCGTTCTGGCCAAAACGTGACAGTGAACTGAAGATAAACTCGACAAACTAACAGTGTTTTCTCTGCATGCTGCAGTGTTTGTTTGCACACTCGCTGAGGAAGTTCTCCATGAGGGATTGGGGCATAGAACAGAAGTGGATGTCTATCCTTCTCCCTTTGCTGCTGCTCTACAACGGTGAGCTTCAGGTTAAAGGCCATAGTGTCAGAAGAATAATTGTAGTTTCATGTGTCGGCTGCAAATGTTACATAAAGAAAATAGTCTATCTTGAAGTTCCGGTGTGTTTCTTAATGTGTTTTGTTGCTCTTGTGCGTTAGATCCATTTTTCCCGCTGTCATTCCTGGTGAACAGCTGGTTTCCGGGGACGTTGGACGCTTTCTTCCAGGCTCTGTTCCTGTGTGCCCTGCTGCTCTTCTGGCTCTGTGTTTATCACGGCATCAGGGTTCAGGTCGGTCCACGACTATACATATATTTACTTTAATGGTTCCCTGTTTGTTTGTTTTTTGTTTTTTTTAGCTCATTATCAATCTTATTTGATGTCTTATGTTGTTTCCACAGGGTGAGAGGAAATGTCTGACGTTCTACCTGCCTAAGCTGATCATTGTAGGTCTTCTGTGGCTCTCAGCGGTTACATTGGGCATATGGCAAACGTAAGTCTGACCTTACTGGCCGCGAACAACCAAAGTCATTAACTGCGAATAACAACAAAGCTAAGCGGATCTGTCTTTTCTGTACCTGCAGGGTTAATGAACTCCAAGACCCGACCTATCAGTATAAAGTGGACATAAAGAACTTTGAGGTGAGACTGTCACCTCTGATGGACTTTAAACAACCCAGTGTTTATGTCTCATGTCTCAAGTCCAGTGTTATTTTTCCAGGGCATGAAGGTCTTCTTCCTGATTATAGTCGCCCTTTACGTCCTCTACCTGATCTTCCTGGTCGTCAGAGCTTGTTCTGAACTCAAGAACATGCCTTACTCAGGTATCACAGTACACCACACCTGTATTTGCTTCAGTTCCTTTTACTGTAACAGCATTAACATGCTGTTTGTTTTCCATCACTAGATCTCCGGCTCAGGTTTTTGACAGCGCTGACATTTGTCGTCCTTGTTATAAGGTATGTTTAAAGGAAAATATAAAACCTTTTTTTTTTTTTGGTTGAGGCCGTTTGTGGTTAATTTAATTCGTTGTTGTTGCTCTTTCTCCTCCAGCATGGTCATTCTCTACCTGAGGTTTGGTGCCAAGGCTCTCCAAGATAATTTCGTCGCCGAGTTGTCTACTCATTACCAAAATTATATCCTTTCAAATATTTCATTCAAGCCATGATTTCACTGAATGTGAGACAGCATATTGTTAGAAAAAAAAAGTGTTCCTTAACTCCGGTCATACCAGCTGAATTTTTATCTTTCTATGGCCTGCTCAACTTTTACTTGTACACATTAGCATTTGTGTACTCCCCCTCCAAGAACGCCCTCTATGGTAGGTGACACAGCGCAGCTTCAGTGCAGTAGATGGTGAATAATGTGTGAACCTAACTGGTTTTGTTGAATTTCCCAGACTCCCAGTTGAAGGATAACCCTGCTTTCTCCATGCTAAATGACTCAGATGATGAAGTCATATACGGGTAAGCGTTTGTCTACTTAACTGCTTTTTCTGCTTGTGAACTCACATAAACTGATGTTTTTCTTTGTCTTTGTAAAGGAGTGATTACGAGGACATGCCTTTACAAAACGGACGCGCTATCAAAGCAACTGCGAAGTACCAGGATGAGAGCGACAGCGACTGATGGGATGGATACTACGAGAATACAATACTACCAACTATCATGTGTATGTGTAAATAAGGACTACTTGCGTTGGTAACACAAGACGATCTACTGTAAGTGTACATAACTATATTTTTAAAAAAACAAGTTCCATGTCAACTGAATGTACTGTACTTTTACTGAAAGTTGAGGCAGATTTTTTTCTTTATTGTTGAAGACAAAGGAAACTTTTTACCTATTTGTAAACTTTATTTTGCTCATAACCAGCATTTCTTCACAACCTCATAGTTAAAAAATAATCGGGGATAGTGCTAATATTGATTTGGGTTTTTTTTTTTTGTACATATATTTGAAATCAATGTTATTTTTTAATTATTTGCGTTGAACCACTGTTGTCTCTCTACACTCGCACTGTGTTGTCTCTGCCATTCCTCGCCGCTCTCTGACAGTCTGAGATGATTGAGAATGCATGAATATGGCCAAAGCTGAGTAGCATTAGACCGGTGGTACAAAGTAAAGGAAGCTCACGTTGCAACAGTAACACTTGGTGTATGGGAAATTCAAGTGCCATAGCAGTGTTGGCTTTCGACTTATTCTCTTTGTTTTCAGACAGAGAGAGCCTTAACTGAAGTGGGTACCACTCATCTCTGACCACTCCTCTTACCAATTCTTCCCTTGGAAAGAAGCTTTGTAATTGCACTTGTTTCAGAATTGTATTTATTTTGCCGAAAAGTGATGACACTTGGTACTGTATTATCTGAATATCTGGATGGGTGGATGGATTTTGATGAACTGTGTGGATTTATTTAGATGCACTACTGATGTACCATGTTAACCATTTCTTATGCCAGCACATACAGTTGTTACACCATTGGCCAAATATATTTTGCCTTATGTAAAGAATTATTTTAAGTTTTTTCTCTCCTCTGACTTTCCTTATATTACCTACAGTGTGACCTGCTGCCCTTTTCTGTTTTATAAAACTGGAGCGTATGGACAAAAACAATCAAAACAAATGTATTTCTGTTCTTTACAAACATGTATTCCATTCAAGATGGTGCCTTGTCTCTACATCACCCTATTTTCTTCTGAACGGGCAGCAGTCTCGCATTTGTAAACGCTTTGACGTAAATGTACATTTTTGATTCTTTCGATGTGAATGTAGTTTATGATTATCGTTTAACGTGGCTAAATGAGGTTGTTGTGGGTCCTGTTATGTTGGGAGTTCTTGCAATTTTTGTTGCTTTATGAGATAAAAGCTGTGCATGTAGCACTCTGTCATGTCATGTGTAAATAAAGCAAAGTATACAACATAGTACTGTTTTAATTACTTTTTTAATTTCACTTAATAAAAAACAAGTTTATTCAAATATAGCCAACGTGACCAAACATAACATTTCACAACACACCTGAGGTACATTCTCAAATAGCCAGCCCAAAGACACTGGCGATACAGTACATGGACTTGTTCTCCCATCTCACAGCACAGCTTCCTGTTGGGTATAAAACACAATAAATTCAGTGACTTACACCACATTCACATTTAAATTCAGTGGTAAAATACTACTTTTCTGACCACTGAAGCATTTTTAAGACGGCTGCTTTGCTGAAAAGCACGACCGATAGTCGCCAACAGGAGAAAAACATTTAGACTTTTATTGTTGAAAACAACAGTAGTTTTACTTTACCATCAGTATTGTTGTCCCAGAAGCATGCGCTAGCTGTCTGCAGACCTGCTCCGTTCTTCTGCATGATGATACAGGTTACTGTGGGAACACACTTCAACTTTTAGTACAAACTTCAGAACTAAGGACCCACCAGAACATTTTTTTTCCTTCCTAATAAGTCTCATACCGATATATTTGAAAGGCTTCCCCAACTTGCTGAGTTGACTGAGGCACTGCTCCACCACACTGGTGGTCCAGTGGTTCACTCTGCTGTGCTGGTAGGCATTTCCTCCTATGACTGCTTCTATTGACTACAGACAAGTTAAACAAACACCTTTTAATAATAGCCTTAATCATACTGTAATGCATGTCAGTATATAATAGACACAAGCAAAATACTTATATAAAAAACAAGTTACAACTCATCCGTTGCATAGTTTAAATCCTATATGTACATATATTTACATACTTTTTTTGACATACCTCACTGTGTATACTGTAAATACTGTAAATGTCCTTACTGCCATATAGCCATACATATACTTACATATACTATTTATATATATACTGATAACACTGTGCCATATTGCCACACGGATGTCTTTTAGCTTGTATATATTTTTTAGTTTTTTAGATTTTGTAGATTTTTATTTTTTCATCTTTTACTTTTGTTTACTTACTTACTTCGTTTACTTTTTTTACTTTTATGATTTCAGTTTAGCTTGGTTGCAGGGGATAAGAGGGAAACGAAATTTTCACACTCTGTATGTCCGTATAAAAAGCAGCAGTCTAGTGCGTGTAGAGCAGAGAGAGAATGAGAGGGGGTGTGCGGGTGGTGGAGCTGGGGGGTTAAGGGAAGCGAAAAGCAAGAGAAACTAGGAAAGTAGGGGAAGCGAGGGGGAGAGAGTACCGAGGATGGGTCAGAAGAAATAGAGCTGAATAGAGGCGAAAGAGAGAGAGAGCAGGAAGGGGGGGGAGAGTGAGGGGAGGGAGAGGTCTAGTGTGGAGGCAGAGCGTTATAGGAAGCTAGATAAGGAGGAAAGACGAAGGCGAGGCAGGGGGATGGCAGGGGGCTCGGTGTCCTTAGCACCAAGAGAGATAAGGGGATGGGAGGGGTGCTAAAGGAGGATAAAGATAAGAGAGAGGGAGGGGAGGGCATGATATGGATAGGAGTCCAGAGGCGATGAAGAAAGCGCGTTAATGGGGGAGAGCTAGAAGAAGAGGAGAAGAGTAGCGTGAGTAGGGGATGGAAAGAGCGGAGTGGGTAGAAATAGAGAATTAGAGAAGGTGGTGAGAGTGGGTTGGGGTTAAAAGCTGATAAAGAGGGGGGTGGGAGGGTGGTGATAAACAGACAGGCTAAGGTTTAAAGACTTTAAGTCTTTTACTTACCTCTTTGATTATTTGCCACTTCTCAACCACGAACACGGTCTGTGTTTAGTGAGACACAAAACAGTTCTAACGTTTACCAACCGACATGTCCGCTCACCAACGCCTACTCTGAGCCCAACGGTTAGCATAAATAAATCAGTTACACCTCATAACAACATACAAAGACAGAATTATATTAAAACTATATCTATATCTATATTCTATATACAGCAATAACTAGTTTGAAGTATTCACCTCCTCCTCTGTCTGATAGTCGTCCATGGCTACCGTTAGTCCGAGGTTAAGTGAACCAGGTTATCCAGGAAAAAGACTTCCGGTCCATGATTTTCAGAATAAGATGTCGTCTTATTGTCGTATTGTCGTTTCTTTGCAGAAATAACAAATAAAACAAATAAAAGGATGAATTCGATCAGAGCTCCGCTCATTGACATGAGTTATATGTGGTATGTAAGTATATGTGTGCTTGTGGACAAATTCTCCAAAATTAATAAATAATAATAATATAAATATATAATACATACAATATTTTAGCTGCAATGCCCAGTATAATGAAACATTATCTGCACATTTAAGTGGATCACCAGTAAT
The DNA here is from genome assembly GCF_000972845.2 of Larimichthys crocea. Lineage (NCBI taxonomy): Eukaryota > Metazoa > Chordata > Actinopteri > Sciaenidae > Larimichthys > Larimichthys crocea. The sequence goes on from NC_040021.1 coordinate 8,962,638, forward strand.
ATGTAAAACCATGGTCACCTGCTCCCCCTGTTGGTAATTTATAAACAAACTAACTCTGGTTCAGTTGTTAGATAATTGACGCAGGTCGCACTTGTTGACATTACATCATCTGCCTGGAGGACAATTTCAGGTATAAACCAGCTCTTTTCGTAATAATGTCTTTTATCGTTATTGCTTACATTCTTTTTAGGTTTTATATCTCGTGTCTAAAGGTAACATTTTAACTTTTGTAATTTTAGGGACGTGAAATGTTGCTAACGCATCCGCCAGGCTAACTGATATGTTAACTAGCTAAAGTATTTATACTCGTTATTCTCGTAGTTTTGAGTAAAATACAGTCAATACTTACCAAACCACTTCCTAAACTAACTTAATGGTAAACCACTGTATTTCAGTTACCTTGGACTAAAGTAAACGTTAACTGTTAATAGTTAAAATCATTCTCTCCTCGTAGTCTTGACCTCATACCATTGCTGTTAACTAAAGCTAAATAATAGGCGTATTTTTATTTTATTTTATCTGTAATATATAGTGCACACTCAACCTGGTACAGTTTATCGTTAATTTTACATGTCTAATCTCACACTTTGACATAATATTAAATCTAGATACCAGTTTAAACATCTGCTTAAGACGTTTAATATATTAAAACGGTTTTGACTGCTGTCAGCTTCCAAATACATTGATTCTGATTCCCAGAATTACAACTTTTACTTTGAAAACAAAAATACCGGAAGTTAAGACTGTTGTGTTACTTGCTTGTTGCACTGTCTGTCCCATGAATGTCCACGTCGATGGTTTAATTAGACTAAAGCTGTGAATTTTTCTTTATTAATTTAATACATATGCTCACATTCTAATGGGATTTAAATTGCCGCAGTCGAAATCTGTACTTTGCAAAGTGAAGTTGAAGTTCAGTGCACAGTCTCTTCCACCAGAGGGAGACAAAGCTCAGTCTGTCCTTGTGAAAGCGGTAGCTGGGTATTTTTTTGTTAAAATGTATTAATTGTTATTGCACAAACACGATCCTGTTGATCTAAATAGTTAAACCTAATCTCAATCCTATAAATTATCCGAATAAACAAACAATTCTGCCGCCTTTAAAGCCACAAATGCAATTTTAAGATACTCCTCCATAACGATGGCTGATTGGGCAGAGGTGCATCACGTGACCGTGAATATCATTAACTCGTGTTCACTCTCCTCGTGTTTTTTAACAGTTTCAGGCTGTTGTATGTATGTTTGGGTGCTTATTAGTAATAAAACATCAAACTAAACTTTCACTCTTTGTTGCCGTTTTTGTTTTAGGTGTATAAAAATATTAAAATTATTTTGAACCATGAGTGAGAGTCATACTGCGGAGAATGACTCTCGCACTCCGCCGTTCAGTCGGTATCGCTTCTCGGCCTTTTGGCTAAGATCAAGTGTAGTATCTGTTCTTATCAGTTTAATATCTGATACGTCCCCTACCCGGGGACCGTATATTAAATTGATTTTTGGAGCAGGGAGATGGAATAGGGGCTTGCTCCGTCCACTCCACGCATCGACCCGGTATTGCAGTACCTCCAGGAACGGTGCACCCCCCTCATGATGTTGAAAATTAAATGCAGTAGAGTAGTTTTAATAAAATTTGTTTCGTATGTTTTGAGCTTTCTGTAAGAGATTCCTGTTAAAATAGTAGAACTAGTAACTGGACATGGGCATGTACTGTGTTCGCTGCCTTATCTACATTTGAAATAAATGCGAAAGTATCCTTGATTAAGTGCTCATATTTAATGATTTTCAGTTGTGTTTTTAATAATAATAAACGTACATTTTATTTCATAGGTGCCTTTCTGTCACCCAAGGACACCTTACAATAAATAAAAGTAGACAGGAAATAAAATGAAAAGAAAGAAAACAGGTTAAAAAAGGACAATGCAACTGAATCAGATGGAAAAGGCAATTTTAAACTTTAGGCTTTATTGTGCTGTAGTATCTATCTATCTATCTATCTATCTATCTATCTATCTATCTATCTATCTATCTATCTATCTATCTACTAAGATCTCAATAATATATAAAGTAGACATATTACCTTTTTGACAGTGAAACATAACAAATGAAACATAAGCTTTATAAGTACAATTTATAGCAAAGTTGTTTTATTGGATATTTTCTATTCACCACATGCAGAGAAACATACAGCACATCTGGTATGTGACTTTATTAGAATCAGAATCAGAAGTACTTTATTAATCCCTGCAGGGAAATTTTTTTTTGTTACCGCAGCTCCCAAACGGTAAGTGAAATAGTAAGAAAACAATAGCAAGAAAACAAAACTTTAACAATATACACCTATATAATATCTTATTTTAACACTACATACACATGTATAAATAACAGTTAAATAGAACCAGTAAATTAAGCTCAAATTAACGCAGTCTAATACAACAGGTCTTGCAATCAGTCCTCCCGTCACAGAACTTGTAATGTTCAGTCTTTGTTCAAACATTTCTTGCTCATGTTGCAGTTTGTGCTGCTGCCGAGCTGTTGTTAACACTCCTGACCGACAGGTGGCAGTACTCTGAAGAACCTGGAGGTGGTTGTACGTTTGGGCGGGAAAACTCTGATTCCTGCGTTTTTATCGTTTTTTTTTAAAATAATCTTTTCCCCATGAGTTATAAATGTGGATTAAACAACCTTTCATTGCAGTATTTGTCTCACTTGAGCTTGCTGTTTGCCTGTTACTCTTTTATTTTGGGTAAAAACTGATTTTAGGTTAGCGTTTGATGTGGGGAGTAGAGCAATGCATGCTGGGAAATATAACCCGTTATTTATCAAGTAAAACATAAATAAATCTTTGTCAGCCTCAGCACAAGATGACAGCACCTGTGTTAAATCCACTCACCTGTCTGTAGCTTCTAGTCTGAGATATTTATAGAGCTGTATGTTTATGAGTTATACATCAGCACCATGAGGCAAGCTGCTGTGTCCGTGAAGGAGGTCCGTGTCACCGAGCTGAGCAACTCATACTTACCTGGCAGGGGTGACACCATGATCAAGAAGGTGGTTTGCCCAGGGCGAGGCTTGGCCATTGCACTCCGGCTTCCTGACCCCTGAGAATTCCCCAAATGTGGGAATCTCTACTGCACAATTTATGGTAGTGGGGGACTGCGTTCGCGCTCTCCCCTTATTAAGTGTTCAATAGAAATAATCTCTTGAAATGGAAGAAATACCCTGTAAGCTACCCGCGTGAAGCACCTGCTAAAAGAACTGTGTCAAAACTTTAATTGGAGCGCGACAGATTTGACAATGTGAAGATTCCTGGTGGCCAGTATTTTAAAAATAAACCATCAACTACTTGAATGACGGATCACAACAACTTCTTATGTGCTTCTACCTCCAAGTAAGTAGGCTACGTAATCAAAGTTGTCAATCAGAAGTTTGCACATGACATTTTATTTTGAAAAGCGAAATCTGTTCCTCTACACCAGGGGGTGTCCAAACTTCTTTTAAAGAGGACCAGATTTGACAACGTGGAGATGCCTGGGGGCCAATAATATTTAAAAAATGACAAATGCACTGTTCTGTAACAATTTTGTTTTCATTTTAAATGACAATGTAACCAAATCTAAGCCAATCAGGAACGAATATAAAAAAACAGTCAGATAACAGTGTAAATACTTGCATGAAGTTGATACAAATCTGAACCTTATGTGCATTACTTATTATGAGTAATGCAAAGTCTGTTAACATTTAAGTTAACATCTTACAGGACATAACACCAGCAGTTATGTCCTTAGAGGTTCAAATGCTTCATGTCAACCTAAAAAGCCAAAAATCTTCCAGCCATACATTATCTGTTATCTGTACATTATACATTATCTGACAATCCCAGCAGGTAAGATGATAAAAACGAAGCTTCGGGCCGCATGAAATCCGACTACGGTCCGTACTTCGGACAATCCTAATACACACCTTTTCTTTGAACATTGAATAAGGGGAGAGCGCGAACGCAGTCCCCCACTACCATAAATTGTGCAGTAGAGATTCCCACATTTGGGGAATTCTCAGGGGTCAGGAAGCCGGAGTGCAATGGCCAAGCCTCGCCCTGGGCAAACCACCTTCTTGATCATGGTGTCACCCCTGCCAGGTAAGTATGAGTTGCTCAGCTCGGTGACACGGACCTCCTTCACGGACACAGCAGCTTGCCTCATGGTGCTGATGTATAACTCATAAACATACAGCTCTATAAATATCTCAGACTAGAAGCTACAGACAGGTGAGTGGATTTAACACAGGTGCTGTCATCTTGTGCTGAGGCTGACAAAGATTTATTTATGTTTTACTTGATAAATAACGGGTTATGTTTCCCAGCATGCATTGCTCTACTCCCCACATCAAACGCTAACCTAAAATCAGTTTTTACCCAAAATAAATGAGTAACAGGCAAACAGCAAGTTCAGGTGAGACAAATACTGCAATGAAAGGTTGTTTAATCCACATTTATAACTCATGGGGGAAAGATTATTAAAAAAAAAAAACGATAAAAACGCAGGAATCAGAGTTTTCCCGCCCAAATGTACAACCACCTCCAGGTTCTTCAGAGTACTGCCACCTGTCGGTCAGGAGTGTTAACAACAGCTCAGCAGCACAAACTGCAACATGAGCAAGAAATGTTTGAACAAAGACTGAACATTACAAGTTTTGTGACGGGAGGATTGATTGCAAGACCTGTTGTATTAGACTGCGTTAATTTGAGCTTAATGTAAATAAAATATTAAAATTACGTTGAACCATGAGTGAGAGTCATACTGCGGAGAATGACTCTCGCACTGTCGCCGTTCAGTCGGCATCGCTTCTCGGCCTTTTGGCTAAGATCAAGTGTAGTATCTGTTCTTATCAGTTTAATATCTGATACGTCCCCTACCCGGGGACCATATATTAAATTGATTTTTGGAGCAGGGAGATGGAATAGGGGCTTGCTCCGTCCACTCCACGCATCGACCTGGTATTGCAGTATCTCCAGGAACGGTGCACCCCCTTCATGATGTTGAAAATAAAACGTAGTATATCAGCTGATAAAACGTAGCATCGGCAAAAAGCGGATCTGCTCACTGGATATGGGCATGTAATGTGTTCACTTCCCTATCTACATTTGACATAAATGCCAAAGTATCCTTTATTAAGTGCTCATATTTAATGATTTTCAGCTGTGTTTTTAGGCTTTGTTGGTCCGTAGTATCTATCTATCTATCTATCTATCTATCTATCTATCTATCTATCTACTAAGATCTCAATAATATATAGACGTATGAAGCATAAAAACTGAAACATACACTTTTATAAAAGTAGAATCTACGGCAAAGTTGTTTTATTGGATATAAAATTGCATTAATTTGAACTTAATGTACCTAATAAAGTCACATACCAGACGTGCTGTATGTTTCTCTGCATGTGGTGAATAGAAAATATCCAATAAAACAACTTTGCCATAAATTCTACTTTGATAAAGCTTATGTTTCAGTTTTTATGCTTCACTGTCAGAAAGGTAATACGATACAATTTATTCTGTGTTATCTGAAAGAAAGGCAGAATTGTTTTTCTTTTTTAGATTTGTTCACGCCTGATTGGTTTAGATTTGGTGACATTGCCATTAAAAAAAAGAGATAATTGTGACAATGAAATTTTTTTTGCATTTGTATGTAACTTTTGTTGGTAATTTATTCATTTTTAAAATAGTATTGGTCCCCATGGATCTCTACGTTGTCAAATTTGGTCCTCTTTAAAAGAAGTTTGGACACCCCTGGTGTAGAGGAACAGATTTCGCTTTTCAAAATAAAATGTCATGTGCAAACTTCTGATTGTAAAAACAACTTTGATTACGTAGCCTACTTACTTGGAGGTAGAAGCACATAAGAAGTTGTGATCTGTCATTCAAGTAGTTGATGGTTCACGCAGCCAGGTGGCAGTCTACTCCAGTCTACTACAAGCTTATTTCTCAATTAGGGACGGTTGTATTGTATACCTTATAATGTGTGTCCTCGTATTTATAGGGAAATTTTCAACCAGTACCACATTATTCCATGTTTTTCAGAGATAATTTTTGGGATAATAGACCTAGAGCTTCAATGTGTTAAAACACCAAAATCACAGAATAACTAAATCATCAGTTTCACACAATAAAAAAAAAGACAGCACAAATGAAGCCAACACAACTTTATGTTTCTAACATTCATACAAAAACAAACTTAAGTCTGCAGTTAAAACATTGCAAACCACTTTTCACATTTTCATTTAAAGCCCAACACTCAAACTGTCCAACGAAAAAGTTATTTTAAAAAAAAAAGTCAGGTGTTATTTCTGCGTGACCGGGAATGAATTCTGGTCCATCAACTCGCCAACTCTCTCCTGGAGGGTGTGAACCACCTCTGCCAGGATGAACAAGTGTGTGTCGTCGAGGTCCTTGAGGATGAACTTTTTGCCCAGAGCCATTTTTTCATCCAGGTAGAGGAGGAACTGTTTCATGGCAGGATCACTGGTGGGGAGCAAGAAAACAACTTTATAAGTCAATACATTCAACACAAATATGAGGAATAGCTTACTCAGGTAGTACATTTCATCATAGCTTGTACTTTTGTGCAACAACAGGCATATCCAAAGTCCGGCCCGGGGCCCAATCACAGCCCGCGGTCAGATTTCATGCAGCCCCAAGCTTCGTTTTCATAATATATTATTTATTTATATCTTGTCAGATACTGTATGGCTGGCAGAATTGGGCCTTTTTTGATTGACGTAACGCATTTGAATGTGCTAGATGTCAACCTCTAAAGGACATAACTGCTGGTGTCATGTACCTGTAGATGTGATGAAAAAGGACATAACTGCTGGTGTCATGTACCTGTAGATGTGATGAAAATATTACTGTCTGAATTTTGTAAAAGAGTGATATGTTTTAACAGTTTAACAGACTTTGCATTACTCGTAATAAGTCAAATTTGTATCAACTTCATGCAAGCTTAACGTATACCACACAACTTATTCTGTGTTATCTGAAAGAAAGGCAGTGTTATGGAATTTTCTATCCTTAGGTTGCACGAGGTCACGTGTGGGCCTTGAGGTCCTCAGCAGTATTAGTTGTTTGGCTTTGGTTGAGAACAATAGGGGCCAGTCTATCTCAACACTGTGGTGGCCAGGGTCAAAGAGACCTATTGCTGCCTTCTTAGACATAATAGCTTGCTGTTGACGTTCCAATCTGCGTAAACAGACATCTGTGTCTCCAGACTAGAACATGCTGACAAAAACACATGCACGAATAAAGACTACTTCTGGGCGTATAGTGTGGTGTTATCTTGGGGTTTAAAGTCTTAGTTGGGCAGAATGTGAGACCGACTCAGGCACTTCTGATGAACTTTGAGAGTGTCTCTAATTCTCCTTTGGGCCAAGCGTCAATAAATAATACAGCATAAGACATCAGAGGCTCCTGAACACTTTCTTCCTTCCTGACCTCACCATTGACCTTTGACTTGAAAACTGTTACATAACATTGCATTTGTATGTTTAAAATGTCAGTATTGGACCCCCGGGCATCTTCACATGGTCAAATCTGGCCCCAAGAAGTTTGGACACCCCTGATCTAGAGACAGAGATGTCTGGGTTTTCCTCACCATTCAACAAGGACACCTTTGTGTACGTTGACCATGTTGACAGGAGCAGAGAAGAAGTCCTTTATTTTGAAAACCTGCAGCAACAAAACAAAAGACACGTGACTCCCAGCTAATGGTTAAACTCTGATATTTCAGTCAAACGTGAAACAAAACGTTTAGGTCTTTTTGTTCTTAATGTAAACGTTATGTCAACGTAACAAAAACATTTAAGTAACGTTAGTGTTGAGCCTTGTTAGCTTCTCAGTGCTAACGCTGGTTTTAAAAGCACGTAACGTCACATAATTCAAACCCAGGAGGGGTTTTTTAAGTAGTGCGACTTACAAATATACAACAGGACATGCTGCCAACATATATTTACATATCTGGATGTATTTACAAAGACGAAGAGGAGCCGGACTTTAACTGACCTGATAGCTGCTGAGCTCGCTTCCTCTGTTGTGGGATCATGTACGGTGTGAACCGAGGGACAATTTTATTGCGCAAGAGATTTCTGTAGTTGTTATCTGGTATATCTGTTATCTTGTATTGTAGTTATCATTACAAATAGCTACTGTGTTTATCAATATTTAAACAGGTTAGTGTTGCAGTGGGTGAAATACATGATTATATTGCTCTTTGTATAAGATGAAATAGACTTTATTGATCCCACATAGGGGAATCAGAAATACTTTATTAATCCCTGCAGGGAAATTGTTTTTGTTACCACAGCTCCCAAACGGTAAGTGAGATCGTAAGAAAACATAGCAAGAAAACAAAACTTTAACAATATACACCTATACAATATCCCATTTTAACACTATATGCACATGTATAAATAACAGTTAAATAGAAACAGTAACAGTAGATTAAAAACCAAGTAATAGTGAGATATGCAATATGTAAATCTAAAACCTTATAAAAAATTTAGTCTTTGAGAGACTGTACAGAGAATAGACACTGATTGTGTAAAGTGCAGTATGCATGTGTGGGGGAAAAAAAATCAGCTCACAATATACAAAGTGGATAAGAGGAACAAGTCCTTCCTGCTGCGACCCGGTTCTGACTCTGGCTTGCAGTCTTTTGCTCTTGAGCTGTCTGATCTCCTTTACTCTCCATTATAAAATATGATGTAAATGCATTTTATGAAAATCTATTGTGATGCAGTTCATAGATTAAATGACCAGCTGGGACTTTTTGCTTTCAGCCAACAAAGTGAATTAAGGGCACATCTTCATTTCACTATACCGCATTTTTTTTGTTCTCTTTTAACATGTAATTTTCTTACTGTTTTCTTGCTTGTCAAGAAAATAGCAACTTGTTACAACTTGTATGGTATAGCTCTCCTTGTTTTATATAAGGTTCAAATCACATGGTGCTGAATTTGTATAAAATATCACTTTAAACATGTTTAGTGATTTACAGCATTTCCCACAATAGTCTAATATACCTATACTATACAACAATATTACTGTATAGCACCATCTCTGATTGTTAATCGTTTGTGACATCAACAAAAAAAACATGACACAACATGTAGTATTGATATAATTTTCTTTGAAAAAGTTACAGAAAAAAACCTTACATTGCAATGCAGCTTTGAAATGAAAATGATGCAGTGCACAGACGAATGAAGCTTCCAACTTTTATTCACTGTCAGCATTGCGAGTGGCAAACTGGACTACAAACACGTGAAGAAAAAAATATTTCTTGTTTAGTCCCATGTGAATAAATAAAGCCATCTGAACTAATATGAATACAGCTCCATTTGAGGTAAAAGGAAGTTAAGGAAGGTACATGTTTTGGCAAACAACATGACTGTCATACTGTGGTTAGAATAAAATACATAAATATAAAAATAAAATCAGAAATCATCGCCCTGGTCAAAAATACTGAGGAGCATGAGTGGCAACGTCAGTGCATCTTTAAGTATTATGTGCTGAACGTATGAGTCTAAAGTCTAAATTTAAAAAATTTAACAGCCTGAATTTGTACATTTTGTAATTCTTTAAAAATTAAAGGGATCTGTAAAATTCATCTTACTACTACTCACTCATAAGAGAGGCCAATATAGGATGGAGGATGATCACGAGAACAAAATAAGCACCCAGGTTTCTTCCATCACAACTGACAACTCTGTAAATAAATGTAATCTCCCTGGTTATACTACAGTAACATTAGTGGTTGTTAATGTAAACGTACACAAAGTACAGGCTGTTATGTTTCCATTTGGTTTTGGGTGGGTGACAGTGCTCTCTACCCCGTTTCAAGTAATCAGTAGGTTGTTTCAGTGTGTTTGTGTTCATATGTTTCAGTCAGTGGCTGATGTAGCTCTGCAGTGCTTCCTGGATGAACTGGAGACTGCGCCTATACAGAAATGAGTCCTTCTTCTCTGGCTTGCAGATACTGAGATGATCTACATCCACCTCAATGAGCTCCCCGATGCCGAGATCTGAAACCAAACCAAGGCAGAGTCAAGGTAAGAAAACATTCAATACATTCATATTTAAACTACACATCGCAGATAGCTGTGTAGTATTTCTCATGTGCATTAGTGTTACATACTTGCTGACTGGGTCGGTACCACCAGTATCTTAATCATAGGACCGATGTTTGTTGGCAGCGTCTCTGCAAAGCTCAGCACCTTGAATTCCTTGTCTTTGGCCATGTTCAGGAAGTCCTCATTCAGGCCGCGCAGTGCTGGTGAGTCTGAAAACACATGGACAACAACTTACAGTAGATTAGGAGACACAAACAGGTCTTGGACCTCAGATTTAATTGTGTTCACTTACCTTTACAAAGCTCTCTGACTTCGATCGAGGGAAAGAGAAGATATCTGACATTGACAGAGTACTCTGCCATAAAAGTACCATGGTGAGGAACACTGTAGAACATAATGCCCTTGGTGTTCTTTAACAGTCCTTGCATATCTGGGTCCTCTGCGGCATCCAGCAGCATTTTCTTCACAAGCAATCCTGATGGAAAAATCAAACATGAGGATGCAGACAGACACTTAAAAAAAAACAACATTCAAATAAAACCACATGTCTGTATATGTATGGAATAAGATGAAGCCATTTGTTGCACTCAACAACTTAAGTAGAAAACTTAACATGCTTGTGGGAGGAAAGTTTTGACAAAATACCTCCCATACTGTGGGCTACCCAGACCACAGGCCTCTCTCCAACTCCTGCCAGCTTTAACTTCTTTAGCAGCTCTTGACTTCTGTAGGCCAACGATTTCCTGAACAGACAACGAGAGTTCACTCATTAAGTGTCTGTTAAAACTGTGCATAGTTATCCAAAATATTAAGATTATTACGATGAGAAAGTAATAACTATGTTAAGCAAAGCATGATAAAATATAAAATTCCTCACCTCTGATTCTCAGCCGGACACTTGGCCATCCAATCACTGAGGTGACTGTCATACTCCACTGAGAGTACTCTCAGATTTGGACAGTCAGCAGCCAACCAAGTCTGCAAATAAAAGACAAAAACACAAAAACAATATAGAAGACAGCGAGGTTATTCATTTTCCTCTTGATTAATCTGACTGCACAGGAGTTAGAGGAAGAACGAGGTGGTTTTTTCACCTTTGGCCAGCACTCTGTGTAGTCGTCCGTGCACTCTGCCTCCTTCTCTTCCTCCAACATAACACGGTCCTTCTGCCTCCACGTCTTAAAGGCTGCCCCTAGAATCCCGTGGATGAAGAGCACGTCTGCTTTGATTGGCTGGCTGGAAATGAACAAATTATCAAAGGTGAGTGCTTTCATATAAAATAAAGTGAAACTAATCCAATATAAAAATAATTCTGTTATAACAAAATGAATTGTTTTCCTACTTGCCACGTGTTTGTGGGTGGAGGATATAGACTCCGTCTTGGTATTTCTCTTTCACCATCTCTCTATCCAGGTTGGCCAGAGCACGGGCTGCATGAGACGCCTGCATGACATGAGGAGACTGCATCATCTCAGCTAGGACAGACACCCAACCTGAAGGGGTTACATAAGTAAGGAAGAAAGGGGGGTGGGGAGACAATTTGGACAAAGTATTAACAAAAGTATTACAGAAATTAACAAGAAAAAATTAAAACATAAAAACAAGCATGAATACTGTAAAACATTTCTGGCTTGACCAGCACCTGATGGCTGTGGTGACAACATTTCTTTATAATGGTGAATATGTAATCTGTTGATGAAATAGGCGCATGCAAAAATAGACCATAGATCTTGTTTTTAGTAACATCCTCAGTACGCCCAGTCAAGACTACACTAGGGAATAAACAGATGAGTTGCAGACTTACCAGACTGGGCTATGGCCTGGTGAATGCTCTCATGGAGTGCCAAATTTCCTATGATACGAACGACGTTCCTCTGAATCTTCAGGGAGTCTTGGCGAAGCTGATAAACCCTCTGGAGAAGCTGCAGGCCCCCGTTTGCAACTATGTGGTCGCAGTGGCTCTGGACCTGCAGACAAGATGTGTTTCGGTAAGTTCAGAATGTTTTTTTCGCCTTACCTAACAATCAAAATCAACCAGTCTCCACTGAGAATGTTGTTCAGGTGTGGGCACAATTAACTGATAAGATGAGGTAATAGTTCCTCTTCAGAAATGATGGAAGTGTTTAATGTAAAATATTCGTAAGAGTCCATTTTAGCAAACATAAAAATCCACTGTTTTAACTGGACTACAACAGAAGCTGCTTCATGTTTTGAGTTAATGTTTTACTTCTAACTTCACTTCTGTGTTGTTTAACCAATAACTATGATCAATTTAATAAACGGAATCAGATAACTTCCACATAGACTAGATCACATTTAGCATTATGACCATTACCTTCGAGTGTTGTACCAGTGCCTGTAGGCAGAAAGACTCCACCTTCTCAGAGGGAACAGAGGTGAGGCTCTGGGCATAAGGCAGCCCATTACCTCCAAAACACCACAGACCACCCTGCAACATAAGACACCATGTGCGTTAGTGAGAAATTTTTTTATTGGATTTGAATTTTCAACCTTTTTGAACAAACAAATCTCCTAACATTTTCATACAAAAGACTGCATGCAGAGGTGCATGTGTGAGTCTATATTTTTTTGTCTCACTTACCCGTTGTGCTGCCAAGGACTGGGTGCTCTCTCTGAGGGCCAGTGAGGTGAAGTACTGAACACATTTGTCCACCTCAGACTGAGGCAGAGACCCCAGCAGATTCCTCAGTTCATCCTCTGTTGACAAACCCTGTGATTAAGTGAACACATATAAATATATTTCAACAATACATAATCACAAATCCGACTTCTAGAGATATTCCACATTATAAACGATTGTACGGAGATACTTACATCTTCCAGGTTAGGCAGTACGGGCGTGCGCAAGAAGAATCTAAGGTCTACCTGAGGAGTCCGGGCCAGGCCCACTGCTGTTCGCTGGTCTATGACCTGTGCTGCTGTCTGGTACTGGTAGTCTGTGTTAACAACAGATGTAAATCAATCCCATCTGACTTGACTTTTTTTTTAAATACACATTTCAAACCTGAAGTTATATAGAAGAATATTTGTGTATCTTACCGTGCCAGTGGTGATTTTCTGCAAGCTCCTGCACAGCTTGGAGTCTGATGGCTTTATTTGCTGACTGTGTCCTCTTTAGTAAGACCCATAATGCCACCTCATGTGGGTCTGCATCCACGTGGCTAAAGTGCTCTAAGACATACAAAGAGAGAACAAACTAAGCAGTTTACAGAACAAAGTGGATAAAGGACACTGAAAATATTTCTAAAAAGGTTCTCTGGAATTGGATCCAAACTGTATCTACTGTGAGTAGTATCTACAGTACTATCTATTGTAGTACAGTAAAATACAAGTACACAGTATAATACTACTTTCAGATTATTACAACAGCTAGAAGGATACAAACCTTGTGATTTTAAATCTTGTGTCATCAATTTGGCAGCTTTCCAAGCCAAAAGTTAATTTATTAGTTATAATACTGGAAAGCTGTCATATTTATATGATCTCAAACAATCTGTGCCTATACAATTTAAAAGACATGAGTGATTTGTACAGAGTTGATATGAGGTGAGAAAAACAGAGATCTGCGTTACAGACAGCTGCACGATATATACGCATTAATGCCCGAACTATGTGGCATTGAAAACAGGATGTGCATGTACAAGGCAGGTGTTTCCTTTGGCTAAAAATTACTGGAGCAACTGTAGTTTTCTGAGAATATTTGTGCTTCTAGCACAAGGGGCAGTACTACGAAATCACACTGTGCATTTTTAAGTGTGATTTTCAGGTGAACTGATCCAGTATCTCACCATCTAGTGATTGCAGAAAAAGCCTAGATGATATTTCCAGAAACCGCCTGGCTGCTTTATGAAGTTCTCTCCTGGTTTTGTGTGTGAGCCCTGGGGAAAAAAACGAAATAATCAACCAAAGCCATTTAGTAAAACGTTTGATAGCTGGTATCGCAGTTTGGGTTGGTAGGCGATTGTTTCCTTTAAATAAGTGAGCCTTGACCGGTGGAAATGAGATCAAGCAACAGACTGACCCAAATAAGCAGACAGGAAAGATAGAGAGGGGAAGGAAGGAAAGACACAAAGTCGAGCAGATGTCATCGGGCACCTGGACACGGCAAACGCAATCCGACTTTGTGTTCGTAAGATATAAAGCAGTGCACATTTTACAGAAGTCATTCAGCAAGGTGAATGACATTTAGTACCTGCAGCGAGGTTTTCCTTCTCATCGGAGGGTGTGGCTCTAAGATAGATGTAAGACTTGTACTTCTCCTGAAGAATTGCACGAGTGTCAATGGTCACAGCCTTATCAAGGGCCTCCACTTCATAAGTGATAAAAAGACAGCCCCTGCAGACAGGTAACGGATAAGCTGTGGCACAATAGAGATAGTATTTTACACGTAGAGATCAAATGACACATTGACATAATACTGTAACTTACCCCAGGACAACTGCACTGGTCACTTTAGCAAACCTCCCTACATTTCAGCAGGGGGAAAAAAAGAAAAAGGAAACTATATTAGACAAACGTTTGAAAGTGTTCCCACAAAAGCATGCAGGTTGAACACACTTAACTCTGTGAGATTGCTTCTACAATCATGTCTAATAACTTACTTAAATTTTTCCACTGAAGCACTCTCTTCACTCCATGCGGCCCAGCTGTGCTCAGCCTCCGACAGCGGATCAAACGTAGAGCTGCAGCAGACATCCTCCGCCTGCACACAAAGTTAAATTAGACACTTGACTACATTAGAAACTTGCATACCAAGAAATACCAACTATTATAAAGATTATAATACTCACAGAAAGAGGTGTTGATGTGTGTTACTGACTGATTGACAGTAGTTTGTAGTTTAGTTGTATTAGATTGCATTACACAGACAACAAAAAAGTTTGGAAACTTTTCTAAGGTAGTATTTATATGGATGACTTCTGTATTGGGTTGCAATATTGTACTGTTCAAGTCTTCTTATGTCCATATATTACACAAGATAAAGGCACTGCTTTGTTTGTATGTCGCTGTATGGAAAACACAGTCGTCATGCTTTTGATTCTTGCTTTTATTGCATTAATTTATAAGCAAAATTACATTCAAATATAAAAACACAAATCGTCTGACACAATGCCCATTTTCTCTCTCTCTCTCTCTCTCACACACATACTCCAAATGCAATCACACATATAGTTTTGAATGCCCCAATACCACAGCTCTGTAAAACAACGAATTAAAAGAACAAAAGCTGTCTCCAACAGGTTTTTGCATCAGATCAAAGGTTAACACTCACTCACACACACACACATTCATTCTCTCTTTTGCATAATCAGATGATCAGCAGGGACAAAGGAGAAGTCTTGCTTTGCAGCATAAATGCATACAGTCTTTGTGCAAGCACACGTGATTGCCAATCACCATGAAATACAGATGTGAGCCAGACGTGTGGAAAATGACATCTTACTTGTGCTCGAGCTAATTAAATATAAAGCACGTATTTAATTACACAGTGCTCCAACAACAGGAAACTAACACATCAAACCCTCAGCTGAGGTGAGCTAACGTAGCCGCAGTAAACTTGATATAACAAAGCTGGCTGTGACCTCTCAGTCTGCCTCTTTAACGCGTCTGTATGTGACATTAAATCAAAGCCTTGTGTCTTTAACGTGAACCCGGTTAAACCGTAAACAACCGGCTCAGATCTACGTTAACCTTCAGCTAACACAACTTCAGCACAGATGTAGCTCTGAGCTAACGACACAGACACAAAGATGTCCAGCTGAAACTTTCCTGTGAGTTTAGTTTCACTGTTGAACTGTGACATTATCTCGTTTATCGACTGAAACGTTTAAAAATAATAAAAAAGGAAGTATAACGTTACCGTAATTATTGATCTGCACCGACCGGAGCGCCCCCGGTGTTCATAAACACAAGGAAACTCGTCCCGCAAATAATACGTCAGCGTCATACGCGACTATCGCGATGAAAAACTACAAGTTAAAAACTAAAACTACAAGTTGTTTATTTTTATTCGTATCAAAATGTTGCAGAGCATGCAATTAAATATCTGTGTTTTTTTTTTTACTGTTTTCTCTCTGTGGTGACATCATACATGTTATTATAGCATAACCATTGTGCAAAATGGAGAAGCACTAAACCTTCTTATTTTTGTTTTATTAATGAATTCAAGATATTTTTTTCATCACCTAAAAAGCTAAACAACAATCATGCCAAAAAGAAAAATTGAGCCTAAATATTTCTCGTCTCCTACTTTTCTAAATCATATTTAAGTTTAAATTACCTTTGTTTATGTCAGACTTGTATGCCTGTATTTTATTTATTTGCCTCTGTTTTATTTGTTCTTGTGTTTTTGTTTAATGATTCCCCTAACTGTTATTTGCACTCAACACTGCTGATATTATTGTCCTCTTTGAGAGTTTGGATTCGAATTTGGTATTTTGCTTAATAACAACAACAACAACAAAGCTGGTAAACCCTTTACCCCCAACAAGATTCAGAGATCTCTTTATTGTCACTTGTCAATTCACAGATTCAAAAACACCACAGAATAATAAATAAGAAGACAAATGAATTAATAAGTCTGATTTGAGAATTAGTGGGATTTTGAGTTCAATTAGTCTGATGGCAGTGGCGTCGAAACAGTTTTGAAGCCTCACAGCGTGTGTGAGCTGCACTTTGAACCCGCCCCCACTTACAACAGTGTGATGGGTGCCTGAGTGGAGGCACAACAGTGACTGGACATTAACTCGCGCGGAGG
The DNA here is from genome assembly GCF_000972845.2 of Larimichthys crocea. NCBI lineage: Eukaryota > Metazoa > Chordata > Actinopteri > Sciaenidae > Larimichthys > Larimichthys crocea. The sequence goes on from NC_040021.1 coordinate 8,979,541, forward strand.
GCTCTTCACCTGCCTGTACATGCAGACACACACATAGTTGCAAATCTAAAAACCTGCGGTCCATAAGGGTGTATTGTTCGGTGCATAGCAGACCGCACTGTTCAATATTTTACAGAGTATCGTTGCATCCCTAGTTGTTACCTTACTTGAAATTAGTTTTTATGCTCACCAACATGTTTTTCTTAAAAACCGTAAACCGTATCTGTGTGAACGCATCATGTACTCATTTTTACTTCTTTAACCTTTGGGCTTACAAACAATACTTAATGTATATTATTATATTAATGTATATTATTATTTTCCTCAGGCATGCCACTTAGCAAAGCAAAGACCCTCCAGAAAGTTGAGAGGAACCTGTCATTCAATAGAAATAGTATTTACTGAATTTTTTGACACTGAATTTTTTTAGACTAAATTTTTTGAGACGTTGAATTTTTTTACATGTCGAATTTTGAAAAACTGAATATTTTGAGACATTGATTTTCTTACACTGAATTTGTTTTAACACTGAAAAAAAAATCAGAGGCAAAAACAGTCAGTGCTAAAAATTCAATGGTTTTTAAAATTCAATGTCTGATTTTGATTCTGAAAAAAATCGGTATTAGATGGCACAGAAATACTTCCATATGCCAGAGGGGAGAAGGGAAAACTGTGTCCGGGGTGGATGCCTTTAGCTCTCGACAGGCATCGTTTTGTGGGCCAGCTCCTGAATGGTAGGTAGAGGTGTACCAGTAGTCCTTTCAGCTAACCTCACCACTCTCCTTAGCGCCTTTCTCTCCGCAGCGTTGCAGTACTCAAACCAGAGAGAGGAAGCAGTGGTCAGACTGGACATAAAAACCCACATGTCTGCTTGAAGGGGGTGGACAAAATAATAGAAATGTCTGCAGTCCAAAACCACGCAAGAAATACCAACTATTATAGATTATAATATTCACAGAAAGAGGTGTTGATGTGTGTGTTACTGACTGATTGACAGTAGTTTGTAGTTTAGGGTGGTGTTGTATTAGATTGCATTACACTGGGTATTTACTTTATAAGTTTACAACCTCAAAATACAATTATCATTTGTCTAATACAGACAACAAAAAAGTTTGGAAACTTTTCTAAGGTAGTATTTATATGGATGACTTCTGTATTGGGTTGCAGTATTCTACTGTTCAAGTCTTCTTATGTCCATATATTACACAAGATAAAGGCACTGCTTTGTTTGTATGTCGCTGTATGGAAAACACAGTCGTCATGCTTTTGATTCTTGCTTTTATTAACTTATAAGCAAAATAACATTCAAATATAAAACACAAAACCTCTGACACAATGCCCATTTTTCTGTGCCTCTCTCTCTCACACACACACGCTCACACATACTCTACATGCAATCACACATATAGTTTTGAATGCCCCATACACAATCCACAATACCACAGCTCTGTAAAACAACGGCATGAATCAACAATTAAAAGAACAAAAGCTGTCTCCAGCAGGTTTTTGCATGAGATCAAGGAAACATTTACAATGTATGCATCACAGATTAACACACACACACACACACAATCATTCTCTCTTTTGCATAATCAGATGATCAGCAGGGACAAAGGAGAAGTCTTGCTTTGCAGCATAAATGCCCGGTCACCAGTCTTTGGAGATTCTTGCCTTGTCTAAATTAAACAAAGATTCTGTGCAAGCATACATGATTGCCAATCACCATGAAATACAGATGCTCGTATTTAAGAGGAAGTAGGAGGCTGTTTTAAAAAATATTTTACATCAGTATTTAATGACGAAAGGCAAGTATGCTTATGTCAACACCAGAGATATATTAACAAACCTAAAGACATACAAAACTGATTGTTGTTTGAGTGTTATTGTGTAGAGCAGGGCACACAGTTTACCTCAATGCCCTTGTTTGCTCCACTCAGCTCCCCCTTGGTCATATAAGTCAATACAGATTTCGTCCCATATCATTTGTAAATCCATTTACAACTCTGGGCTCATGTAGTTTGAGTCAGCCTGGTTCTCTCATTCCTCAGGTGCAAGTTTCCTGATAAGCTCTAATAATACTCTCATATGCTGGAGGTGGGGTCTGTGTAGCATGGAAACTCCTCACACCATTGTTCCCCCAAAATGACTCTGGTCTGGGTGAGTTGGCAGCTGGCTGGGCTGCTGTTTGAGCTGATCCAGCCGACGTGGTCAGAGTCGGTGTGCGAGGCAGCGTGGTCTGACTCCCCTCCTCTGCCTCTCTTGCGATTTGGCTGCACTGGAGGAGAGGGTGGAAGGTGGAGGCCCTGAAGCTGGATTTATGTCCCAGTGGGTCGAGCTGATCTGGGGGGGAAGTGTGGCGGTGGAAGCTGAAAGCAGCACTGACCAAACTGTTGTTGCTTCGCCTGTCATAGCTACTGTTGCGGTTAAAGCCTGGGCGGTTGCGGGAAGACATGCGTGAATGGCGAGGAGGGCGGCGGGTGATGCTGGCAGAGCCTGCTCTACGTCGGGACATCCAGGTCAAAATCACATAAACCAGGGCCCCCAAGACCAGGCCCACCGCCATGGACACACAGAAAGCTATTATCAGAGGGACTGTGAAGAGAGAAACACATCAAACAGGATATTTTATAATCTGTGCTATCATATTTATCCTTCACAAACATGCATAAACTTGGTTTCTATGTGATTTGTTTTGTTTTTTCTATCCCTTCCATCCCATTAACTTATTAACTGTGAAAGAATTTAATAATAATTACGGACATGTAATCCATCTAAATGTGCTTTTTCCTTAATAACTTTTTTTATCATCTCCTGGGGATGGAAGGAATCTTAATTAGGATCTGCGTCCTCACCGAGATTACAAAAACCATCTGTTTGTTACAAATGGAAGCTTGCCAACAGTGTCTTGCAAGATGGTGCCCTTTGACAAAGTAATAAAAAGACTTTCCTCTTTCATGTTTACTAGAAAAAGTTTTTTTTGGAGACAATAACCTGATTGCATTTCATTCTCACAAAAAAGGCACTGACTTTGCGCTAGTTTCTTTGCCTTGGAAGCAGATTTGCCAACATAAGCACGCTCGAGAGAAGAGAGAAAATGCAGCAGCTAGGATGAATCCTGTTGGACTGCTCCCAGGGAAAACAGATCAATCTCCTTTAAATACAGTTAAACGTTTGAAACACTGTACATACTTTGCTACCAGCCCATATTTCCACAGTAGTTTGTTTTTTCTCTTAACTTTTGGAAAAGGGAAATGAGACAGTGGTCAAAAGTCATCTGGAAATGACATTTGGGAAAATTGAGGAAAAAAAAAAAACACACAAAGAAAACATGTCTGTGCAGATGTGAAGTCATAAAAATCGCAAAAGGTTTCTTTGGATATTGAAATTTGTTGCATAAAGTAATCCTCAAAAGGCATCAGGACCACATAAAGTGCTTTTTCCAGAGGCGATTAAAGCTTGAATTCCTGAGAAAACAACAGTGCCAATGTGAGAGACTACATAAGAAACACCAGCGAAAAGAGAAAGGAAGTGGGAAACAACTCACCAGCATCAAAAGACTGAAGTATTTCCAGAAACAGATTAGTGTTGTTCTCAGCCATGACTTCGTTCTGTCAGAGGAGAAGAAGACAGACTGATATTCAGCTCAGTCTGTCTTTTGATCTCTTCGTCTCCCTTCTCCTCGTCCTCTGTCAAATCTTTCCCCGTCTCTCTTTTTCTTCTGATGGGTTTTCCTGTCTTTCTGCTTCCCCTCTTTCCTGTTCTCTCACTTTCTCCCTCTCTCTTGTGCCTTCCTCACTCTCTCTGTCAGTGTGACTATCTCCCTCAGAGGGAGACTCAGCCCAGAGGCACACAGGCAGCTAACTCTGGCAGTCGTCTTGTTTATGGAAGCGGAAAAATACACTGTCACATTTCCTGCTTTTCTGCTTGAAATTAGCAACAGGAGTGGCTTATCTATCCAGGACAGGGATCCTGGTGGTGGGTAGACGGGGTGTTGCTATAATCACTTCCTCCCCCATCATTTCCTTCAGGTTGATTAATGTGAAACAGTGTCACCCCAGCACAGCACTTAAGCTTTTACCATAGGAAACTCCACCACACTCACCAATATTTTTGTTCCTTTCAGAAACGATAAATATTTTAATCTTTCTCATGTTTTTTTTCCTTTCACCACAGTGACCACAGGCGACAGTGTTGCCATAAGCTGCACCAGCAGTTACACCCCCGGGTCTGAAATGTGTCTTGAGGGCAAAACCACAGCAGCAATTGATGGTGGCAACATTGTAATGATGCAAAAAATTATACTACTCTGGTGCATTTTTAAACAGGCTATGAGCATGTGGCTATGTTCTGATTTCCAGCGTCTTTATTAGGAGGCTCAGTCTTTCCACAGTGTCTGCCAGGTCAGCGGTGCCTGCATTGGACGTCTGGTCCTTTCTCAGTTGGAGAGATCCAGTAAAAACTGAGTAGTTTGATAAGAAGCAAAGCAACGTACAAACATTTCTTTTTGTACTTTATTAAACTTTTATTAAACCAATGATAATTTAGGATACAGTGAATGAAAATGAAGCCCTTCATGACCACACAGTCAGCATTGTTTTAATCCACTCCAAGCCAAATCTGCAAGGTCATCAGTACTGTCAGGATGAAGGATACGAGTAGTCGTATTGGTATGCATCTAATGTAGACCAGCCCGTTTGCCCCTCCAACTTTGGATTTTACTTCCAGGCATGATCAGAAAACTTCACCTGAAATTCAGCCTCAGCATTCATCAAAGCAACTTATCAGTATTGTCCAGTCAGATGATGAAAAATACTTTTTTTTTTCAGACTAAATCTTTGTGAGTATATCACACTCAGAGATTGACAACCTTCAGCCTTCTTAAAGGGAAAGAGAAAGAGGGCGACCAACCCGACCGAAGCTTGAACTTCCTTTAATTGTGGGCTCTGCTGTAAAACCTGTCCAAAATAACCAGCAAACACCCATAACATTATGTGAAGTGGTGTGTATCGCCATTGTGTTCTGTTATAGAGTAATTGGAGTGGAATGAGCCATTCTGTTCGTAGGCGGAGGAGACATTCTTTGAGCTGCACCGTAAGTTCATGGCTTTGTCATAATGTCACTGGTCAGAGTGAAAAGGGTGTAAAAACAACAGATGTTTAGTCCTTAATATCTGTAAAGGAAACTAGCTTCATGTTGGTAATTAGCGGAAGTAGGCAGCGATGAAGGATATCCTTTATTATTGCTGTGTTTTAAAGGTCATACAGAAAAGTGATGAGTTTCTAAATGTGTAGATTTGATGAATCCATCTCCAAAACAATAGCTTTTATTAAAGGCCACTCTGGGACAGCACTTATGTATAAACTAAGATATTGTAGGAGGGTAAATTAGGTAAGCTGTATTTTTTTTCTACATCAACATGAACACAGAATCCAGGTTTATTGCCAAGTACGTCTTCACATACAATGAATATGCATTTATTTAAATCATCAATAAAAATGAAGTACTAGACGATATAAATATATGTTTTTTAATGAATAGAGCTGTGCAGTTTTGTGCAGGAATGTGCAAAGTATTCACCAGCCAGCGTGCAAAAGCTCACAGTATGCAGAATATTTAAATATGCAAGATATAATTACCACTCTGGTCAGCAATATTTGGATGTAGAGAGGCTGAATTGGTTAGAAAAAAAAAAAAAAGAAAGCCCAACCATCCACCAGAGACAGTCTCCACTGTTTGAGATATTCCTTTCATGACCAGTAGATGGAGTAACACTCCAGATTAACTTCACAGGATGCGTCATCATGCCTCAGAGAGCATGTCCACTCCAAACCTCTCCATTAAACGTGCAGGCTGACCTGTTTTACATAGTCCAAATGAGAAAAAGGTCAACCTGTGTTTTCCCACAGAAATAACATCGGAGCTAAAATAATAAAATCTGGTCTTCTTAACTTGCAGTAGTATTTAACCACATTATCCCTCTTGACTAATGAGGAATGGTCTGCTATGACATTGTTTTTGCAAGATCTGCAAAAACTTGTTTTCCCATAGACGACGATCATAAGGGGTTTCAAGGTAAATGCACATCTATTTGAAGTCTTATAACCCTGGTGTACACTGGGCAACAAACATCAGTATAACATCATTTGTTACTATGGAAACTTGACAGTCGGTCAGTACTGGTCAAATAGTTTTGCAGTGCATACGATAGAGTTGCAGAACAGCATTTCTCTCTTTGTCATTATGTTGATTTTGACATGCAGGTGGACACAAAAAAAAAAACTTTCTAATGAGATTTTTTAGAAAACTGCTGACTATGCATGAAAGAGATTACCACTCATGCGGTCTCGGTCCCTGCTCTCTGCCTGTGCAATGATTAGATAAGAAAACGGATCATAATGGGGAAAGGTTTGGCTTCTATAGAAAGATTTCCTATTGACCCCTTGTTCTTTGTCTCTGCTCTCTGCTCCCCTCTTCTGCAGCAATGTCTGCTGCTCTCGCTTTTGCTGAATCTGTTTGGTCCTGTGGGGCTGTGGACGGTAGAGGTCACCCCGAGCGGAGCTGCGTAAAAATGTAAGAATCAGCAGTTCATTCCTACTGCAGAGGAGCCGAACAATCCAACTAAATCCCACAGTTTATCACACGGGCAAGTGAAACAGCTGATCCTGACAACACAAATAGAAAATGGGTAGATTCATATTTACATTCATCACAGTAAAGTGCTTATTTAGCTGTTGGAGAGGGTTGAGGTTTAACTACATCTAAGTGATTGATTTGCTCCTGACTTTGCTCCTCTTGGTTTGTCATTTGGGTGTATTATATTTTGTTTTTACTCTGTGTACAGCATGTTTTGTCATTTTTATTAACCTTGTGGAGAAATGTGCTTTGCCAGTAATACCCTGTAAACACAGTTGCCTGCTTTTGGGAATGAGAGCCTCAATCTAAATAATCACCCTTTCCGCTACATCATTTTGGCGAAGAGTGTTTTTCCCACAGTAAACAACATGTTTACTCAGTTACTAGACAAACGGTACACAGCAGAACTTCAGAAAGCGAGCACAGACAATGCAGAGACGTAGAAATCTGCACTCCAAAATGGGTTGTTCTCTTGTCCTGTCGATTTACAGCCATAAAATCACCCCCTCATTCACTGCTCTGCTCCCGACACCACTATTAACATAAAGCCATTTCATAAATTAATCTTGGAAAGCAGATTGCATAACACTATCATCACCACAGATTGAATCCAACATGCATTTATTCAGCCTCATTCCAAAATTGAGCTCAAGGATCTGCAATCAATTCATCATTTCTCAGCTTTTATATTTTGTCCACTCTTCTATCTCTCACTTTATTGAATGAAGCTTTGGCCAGAGCAGTGTAGCTCCCCTTTCAGCTGCTCTTCTAAGAGCTCTCCTGAGATGATGATGAAAGGACTTGTCTAATGGGATTACACATCGCGATAAGTGCTCTGAGCCCAGTGGTTCATCACACCTCCCTCCTGCATTTCAAAGAGCTGCATTGATCCACTGTGCAGTAGCATATCTTGGATATAGAGTTTTTTGGGGAGATGTTTTATCGATATACGGGGGGGTTGTTTTTGATCGATTATTTACTCACATCACTGGTTGTCTCTCCAGCTCCAAAATTGTGTCACATTTTGTCCACTCTTATATAAATCACATTCGCTTCTGAGAGAAGTTGTCCAGGTTTTGATTTGTGAATTGGAACAAATCCACCTTTAACCCGAGGCAGACTGTAATGATGATGTCATTGAGATAAATTCTGGACCTCTTCGATAAGCACTAAATAATGGAGCCACCAATAGTACATTATTAAATTACGTTGACTTCAAGTTTGGAGTTACAGCTAGAAGCCTCACATCAAACTAAAACTGTATAAATACAGTATATTCTTTATAGCACTTTATTGTCATCGGTTTCAAGTGTGTCATTACTGGTTTAATGCCCCCTAATTAGGCATGTTTTGACAATTCTAATTACTCAAATGATGAGATAAATACATGTGACCTTGTATGCATACTGTACATATTTAGGCATGCATTTCTGCTTTTTCTAAATTCACATCATGCAAGAAATGTTGCTATCATAGATGAAGCTTGCTGCATCTAATTCTGTTCTCTTCCCTTGTTGTGTCTCTCTGTCACTTTCTCCCTTGCCGAGACACTCACACTCTCCCTCCCACACTCACAAACATAACACACACACACACACACATATCTCTTACAGTGGAACCAGTAGGCATGAGAAGATAACCTGGCACGCTATTGGTCCTGATGTCTCAATGAGAAAGAAGAGCGATCCTTTTTGATTGGACAGCAGGTGGCAGTGCATGCAGACCAGGAAGCTGCTCTCCTGTCTGCAGAAGTAAAATGCTTCTGTACACATACAGTATGCACTTACATCATCATCATAAGGGGAGGAGCCTCACCGAGCGTGAGGATTGCAGACTGCTACTGCAACAGGGATGACTTGGAACGAGAAACACAGTAACATGGACACGCTTGACTCTTAACAGCCTGCAGCAGCAGCCAGTGTGAAAACACAAAATTACTGCAGTCCAGTCTGTCCTGATCACAGCATGAGGACCTTGACAGAGTGACGCACAGGAGTTGGGACGTGACTTTGATGACCTCAGGACAGCGGCATGGCATCACCCAGACACTATGGACACCCTGCTCGGGATATAACCAATGTGATGCAGAAGCTGCAAGGTAGGCATAAAATGCTTACTCACTCACACTGCTCCACCTTGGTTTGCAGCGTTTTTAGAGGTGACCTAGTGCTCGGCATGACACAGCAAAACAGTGTGAGCTTATACTGTTACCGTAAAAATGTCTTGCATGCATGTTATCCTTCCTGCTCCTGACCCTGTGAGTCTTATCTGTGCGGTGTAGGAATTCAAGTTCATGTGGCTTTTAAATGTGAAGTATGGGAAGGACATAGCTGAATGGGATATGCAATGTCACAGCATGCAGTACTCAAGTACGTTGTAGATTTTCAGGTTAGAATCAGCTGTGTTTTGTCTAACATTCATTTGCTATCAGTGCTTTAGTTTGCTTTACTTTCTGTGCAGTTTCCCCCCCTCATGATTAAGAATAGAAATAGAGACGCATGCAGCTGTTAGTCTGTGCGTAGAGCCATGCAGTGTGGCAATTTAATGCAATGAAAATTAAGGGGTGAGGGGGTTTTGTGGAAAAGAAACAACCAGAACAAATTTGATCAAATGAGTGCAGTCTGTTACTGCACTGTTCTCATGTGTTTCTACTGCCTGTGTTTATGCGTGCACATGCTTGCTGCGTATTTCCTGTGTGTACACGCTTGCAGATACTGTACATGCATGTGTGTCTGTTATGAGGGAGGCAGACAATAGCAAAGCTAATCCCTAAAGAAGCTGACATGATGAAGTCTATTCGTTCCCTCTTAACTCTGCTGTAGTAGCAGGGGTGCCTTATTGTGGACATTCATATCTGGCATGGATTACAGCCATGTAGTTATTCTTTTTAACCTTTGGCACATAAAATGAACATTTCTGCCTTTCTTATCTTATCGCACCTCTGCTCTAACTTTAAATGCAATTACATTTTCAGCAGATATCAGCATTTATTCGCTGTTTTCTCTGCCCACAAGTCAAATATTGTATCAGTACTGCAAATACTTCACCAGCCTCCACCGTGAAAAAAACGAATCTCTGTATGGCAAAATCACACGTCCCTTGCTGAGAGGATCAGATTGATGACACTTGCAAAGTAGCAGGAAAGTCAGGTGACACCAGAGCTGAGATCCAATATGGCAGCTCTCTGTGTGGCTTCTGAGGTGGCAGTTTCTGTGAAAGCTGAGAGCAGCATCACCAGCCACGTGGCTCCTCTGCATCACAGTGTGCAGGTGTCGGTGCACACTTTGAATCCCAATTGTACAGCGATTGATCTAATTTTAGAAGCTCCCCCCTTAAGCTGTCTCCCCGGTAGTGCAAGGACACATCGATGAATTAATCCATATTCAGAAGGGATTGAACAATTTATCACATTGTGTTGTTGTGGAATTGTTTTTATTATTTAGGATAAAATTCACTATTCAAATTTAATCATCCACAAGGAGACATACATATTTTGGGAAGCTGCATAGTTATCTAGAATAAAAATGTAGTTGCCAGACATTTTTTCAGACTAACAAGATATATCTGTAAAGAATATACAGCCATAAAGGAGTCTAATGCTACATTCAGGCATCTCATTTAACACTACGAGGCTTTACGAGCTGTAAATAATGCTGTTTTGTACCAAGTGTGACATGTTCTTAAAATCCCCCTTATGGTTTGAGGCTGTTTCTACACCGGCTGGAGAATAACTTTATCTAACTACACCCAACTGTCCCAACAGTTGCTTCATTGTTGACGTCTTGTGGCATGCGTGTAAGCAGTTCAGATAAGGCGGGTCTTGTTGCCGTGGTTTGTGGGAACAATACCGCTTTGACACAGCCACATTGTACTAACGGCTGCTGATTTACATGGGGTGTCTTCTGCTTGTAGCCTGGGGTAGAGATATACTTAAAGCCTGTGTGTGAATGGATTTTCTCGGACATCGGCTACGTATGAATCACTCATTGTGTTATGTATGTACTCTGAGTGCATGATCACATTATCTTATTTACGGGGGGGACATGGAATCTAATTTGACATGACGTTTTATTTGATGTGTTCTGGTAGGCATTCATCTTCAAGGAGATGAGAGCTGAACCTGTGATGATGACATTTTGTTAGAATCAAAGAGGAACACTTGTATTTTCATTAGTCATTACATAAGTGGAACATAACATAAGCGTATGTTCCTTGTCTTTGTTTCTATAGTTAATCACAAGCTTGGTCCCAAATGACAGCTCTATCAGTGTTGCCTTTGTTCAGGGTGGCTTGCTGTACATTTCTTAGGGTTGCCATAATTCAGTCTCTCTGGTATTTGTTATATTGACGTCTTATGTTCACACGTTTTTAGGAATTTGCTATCTAATTTCTTACCTCCTGAGAGTTAAATATGTAATCTAACACTATTTGTATGTCTTTTAAATCCTGATTAAATTATCGTATTTTATTCCTCCTCTCAAGAGAGGACATGGTTCTCAATTAGCCATGTTCCACAAATCACCAGATACCATGAAACGAACTATGCTCGCTATACTCCCTCCAGGCTCAATTTGGAAGCTGTTAGTAACCACTCAATGCACCAACAAAACAATCAAAACTTTTGCCCCAGTTCTGGGTCTGTGTTGTTCTCCTTTCAACCATCTCTTTTGGTGTACCTCTCTGTCGCAGTGAAAAAACAGCAATTAGTGACACCATATGGCAGAGAACGGCGAGGCTGCTTTGAACACCTCCCAGCCTGAACTCCCCCATATGCTGTGGAATTTGCCTGTTTGTTGTCTCTCATTAATGAGAAAAGCGATGCACTGTTTATCCTATTTCAATTCCTCACCTGTTTTTCTCCGTCGTGGTCGGCAGAGGTGTACATCCTCGCCTACACCTCTGGGTTTTTACCGTCTGCTAGCCTGTAAAGCGGGGAACTTTGCGAAGTCTCGCTGTGTTGGGAACACCTGCTTGAGTTTTCTGCGCGTAGGCTGCTTGTAATTCTGTGTTTGTGATCAGATTATACAGGAGGAGACTGCAGCAGATTGATTTTCACAATCAGTTCAGGCTTTTTTTTTTATCAGCAAAGTGCTTGTATTTAAGGAAGTTCTGCAGTATAGTCCTAGTTTTATAAGTGCTTGCACATTTCATTGTAGTTAAGGAGGATGCTTAGCAGGAAAAAAGGTGAGGAAGAGGGTAAAGGGCAAGGGCAACAGAAGTCAGAACATCTGGAAGACATAAGCGCCACACTGTGAGCATTGGATGGATGAAATAGGGATGAGAGAGGCAGCGGGAAAACAAGAAAATGAGACTGGACAAGCAGGGGGGAGAGAGAGAGAGAGAGAGAGAGAGAGAGAGCCCAAACACTAGTTTTTAAGCTCCTGATTGCTAGTGGGACTGGCACAGATCCTCAGGTTGGCACATTGCCAGGGTGACATCCTGTTGCCAGGGGCGACATTATGGTCCGGCTGCAGCCAAGGAAGGCCCAAGCAGACGGTCACCTTGAGCCATGCCAGCCTCCTGTTTAGTTCTGACACCACCATTTATCGTCTGCGGCTCTGGATACCATGGCTTCACACACACATGTGCTCACACTCACGCTCAGACACCGAAACAAACACTTGGCGTTAAAAATAGCTGTGATGCATCTTTTTTTTTTTTTTTTTCTCCTGTTATCATACCACTGGGAATCAGCAGTTTAGCTGAGTGGTTACACAGACACAGAACGAGTCTTCAAGGCCACCAGGCCATTAAGATCTGTGGCTGTGTGTGATGGAGATGCAGCCTGAGTTCTTTATTCTGTAGTTTCTTCCCCTCGTGCATACAGATTGTGTTTATGACTCGTTGCCATAGTGGCCATCTCATGACAGCCAGCACAGGCTTTTTTCACCCTGTGGGCTCATTGGCCATCTCTGGTTCAGCTTCTGTTTCTGTAACAGAACATTATGTTCGATAAAATGATGCGAAGAGGTGTTTTTTCCATGCTAGTTTCTCAGTGACAGCTTCTATTGCAGATCAGATTATAATCTCTTTTAACCTGACAGACAATAAGGGTTTGAGTGACATATCACAAGATTAGGTCACTGGGGATCCCACGCATACAATATAGAGGGTGTGCCAGCCTTCATTTACTCTAAACCCCCTTTAAAGGTCAACCCTTCATGAAGGTCAGTGTAGTTCAGTGAAGCAAAATATCAAACATCTTTTTTTAGAATTTGTTGAAACCAGGAGGGAATAAGTTGACAAAACTATTCTTTTATTTTGAAAGTACAGTTTCTTTTAGCATTTCCGTGTTGATTTTGGCTAAACTTCACATTTGTGGCATGCAACAAAAGCAGCCTTAATAAAATACAATACAAAGATTCTTTACAGGATCTTGCGATACAAGTTGTTGTTGACCCCTTAAGGATTATTACATTCAATGTGCTGCTGTACAGCTTTAGGCCACACTGATTCCACCAATTCTATAACATCTCTGATTCTGTCTGTCAGATTGAGGCATCAGATAGTTTTGATGGACGTATAGGACAATGTCCTCACAGATAAAATCCTGACACCTGAGCTTGTGACCCTCAAGACACATTCAGCCTCTATCTATAATACTTTGAGTCTCATGCATGCTCTTATCTTTCACCTGCAGACACCTCTGTCCCTTTATTTCCACCTGTCACGCCGTGATTGGATGGTGGAAAATTCGGCCTCTGGCGGTCCATTTAGCACTTTGTGTTTTTTTTTAAATAGAGGTCAGATTGTGATGCCCCGGACCTCTGAGAGGTCAGCTGGCCAAATAATGTGATGAATTCAGCATACTTGAGTTAGTAGTGACATAAGTAGTTCTTGGTTTTTATTTTAATCTGCTTGAAGCAGCAGATGGGTTGAGTTTATCACAGCAGTAGATATTTTCAAATAATCTGCCTCTCACAGAAAAGAGAATTGACATTGAAAGTACACCTCACTGATTTAATATCCTGTTTAAAAAAGACAACTTATTTTGTACATATCTTTACAAAAATAGGCACTTTCTCATCTGTTTGCTTATGTAGTGTCATTGTTTATTCATCAGTGATCCAATTACCATGTCACCATGTTCCTGCAGGCAGGGGGTCCGCCATCCTTTTTCATTTATCCTCAATGGAAAACAAAGCAATGAAAGCGCTGTATCTATGAAATGTTATTTCCTGTTGTGTTGCATGCTGACATTTGTCCCCTTGGGCTCTTTCTCACTTGGAGGCTTCCAGCTCCAGACACAAACACAACCTTCCACCTGACATAACAAATCGTGTTTTCTTGCTTTTAATAATTCAACAATGTTCAGACGGAAATGAGGGAGCATTCAGGCGATGTTTAGGACATTTAGAGGAAATGAATAATTCCGTTTACAGAATGGTATTGCTAACTGGACAGGTGGGGAGAGTGAGAGTAAAACAAAAAGCATATGTCTGCTGGTTGCAAGAAGAATCGTTCAGATTCACTCTCAGTAAAACAGTGAAATGGTCCCAGCTGGATAAGCACACATACACTCAAGTGGCTTGTGTGCGACAGGATTTTGTAGATGATTCTGGCTCTGTTCCAGTCAGTGTTTTTATTTCACAGCAAAGACGAGACTTATAACTGAATTTACCGCTCGGGCCACGGTGATTTATTTAGTGTGCTGACGCCAGTCCTTTCACTTTACTCGTCCCTTTAATGTGCGGCGGGCCACTGAACCTGGATAAAGAGCTTAGACTGTCTGACCCACTCCTGCACTCCCAAACACACAAAAGCATCACACACACACACACACACATACACACAGCATCATCCCAGAAACATTCATGGAGAGAAAGCAGCAGAGAAACATCAAGCTGAAAATATCTTTCAAAGCCAAATTGAGTCTTTTTAATGCTCTTAGTGCCACTGATATGACCCCTGGTGCCTCCAGCCGAATGGATGCTTTGTATTAGCTTAATGTTCAGTCTGTTTGTGTATGGTGTTAAAATGTGGCTTTGTTCAACTGAATGTATTTACCTGATAAAGGAAGAGGAAGTAGATTGTAGCTAAAATCCAATATGGTGCAATGTAACATTGTTTTGCCACACGATGGTATTTGATTTTCTGCAGCATCCCTCTCAGAAATGAATGAAATGAATAATTTAAATGATTTTTAATCCTAGGTAAAAAATACTCAAATTTATTTGTGAAAAAAACATTTTTTATTTTATTTACTTTTTGCTGTAAAAATTACAATTTGTTTCTTTTTATATTATGCATTTTTTCAGCTTTTATTCACTGCCATGCTCATCTGTGTCAGTGCTCTGTGTTTATGAGTCAGTGCAGGTGCTGAAATTACTGTATCAGTGGCCTGGCTTTAATGAACACTGTGATATTTGGACATTTTTGTCAACGACAAAGTGCCTTCTCTGCACATCTGGTGCTGAAAAAGGGAGTGATGGTGCTTGAAAGAGGAAAGGGGTTGTTTTGATAATCACTTTGACTTGTTCCCCCCTTCTTACTCTCCTTTAATGTGGTGTCATTATTACTGAAATGTAATTAGCTATGCTAATGGGCTGGCATTTGGACTTCCGTCTCGGCACTTATGTTGGGACTGGTAAAAAATGTGCTGTAAATGAAGTGGGATGGTGAATGGAGAGGCTGAATGGGCATGTGAGGGTTGAGTGGAGGTGCTGAAGGGTGTGATAGAGGGTGTTATTGAGTGTAGGGCTAAAGTACTCCGGCGGAAGTGCAGAGAAGGGTTTTTTTAAATTAGGAATTGTTGAGGTGAAAGGGAAGAGCTGGAATCAGAAAATGGATAAAGAAGCTATGGGGAGGAGCAGGGGGGCAAAAAAAGAAAAACCCCAAACCAGTTAAATGACTTTGTGTGTCAGTGTGGTGGTGTGTGTGTTTGTATGGAGAAATTTCAGGGTACCTCTCTAGTACATAACAAAGCCATCCATTTAGTGTATGATAGCTTTAACGGGCATGTTCCATTAATGTTGTACTGTAGAAGAAAATGTGTTATTGCTACAGAAAACTTAAAAGGCTCCTCTGTAGCAGCATGGTCTCTCACTAGAGACATACATAATGACATGGTGCAGTACTGAATTTAAATGTCCACCAGCTTGAATAATATTAAGATGATATAATTGAATGAATGCATTACTAAATTAATACCTGCCAGCAGAGTGTGTAACCTTGTACAGTATGTGTGGAGTGCCTGTCCGTATCTGACCGACCGCAATCATGGCTGGTGAGTTGTGGAGTCATTAATAGATTAAGAGAGATCAGAGATGCTCAAGTGCAGAGCAGGGTCATCTGGGAGGCTGCGATTTAAAAGCTGAGCTTATATCAAGCTTCATTTTTTTCCTGTCCTGACATGTCCTGACTCGTCTCTCTGTTCCATATTTCTTCAAACCAGACACCTAAAGAGAAAGAACTTCACATACTTAAAGCTTTACAGGTCCACTAGGTGGCGCTGTGTCTCTATACACACCTCACAGGGCTAAATAAGAAGTCTTGGCTGCTCAGAAAGCAAATCCAAATATCCTTAGGGTGAATGGATTACAATACGAGCAGAAGCAGCGTTCTTCCACCCTACAGGAGGCCGTTTGTTTTTCCTTTAATGCCTGAAAAGAGGCTGTTCTTCCTCTCCTCAGGAAGCCCCACACCCCGCAGACATACCTGTGTGAGCGCCGGGCGCTGACCCATGTCCAACCTACACAACCTCTAAGAAGGATCTGGTGTTTTGTAGGGCTGCCAGGGGCTCCATTAGGGATGGAGACCAGCTGAGGTTCAGTCTGTTTTAACCCTCAATCCCCCCTCCCCCCTGGAAGACTGGAAGACTCTTGAGGTCTGCAGCCTAAAGGAGTCTGTTGGTTTCTTCTCGCACATACAGTAGACGTGAAAATTATTCTGCCTCCGTTCATCACACTTTGTGTGTGTGTGTGTGTGTGTGTGTGTGCCGCACCTGCTCGCTTCTTTCACTCCCATGGTGAAGTCTAATAAGTCCCATGAATGCTCACCATCATGTTTTGATTTTGTCCTGGGGTTGTTTTTCTAAACAGTTTAGCTCTCTGGGGAAGTTCGGCTTTCTCACTTTCTGCTGTACGGCTGATAACTGGAAGAATTCTCCGAAACGTGCTGACAAAAACAGATTGCTGTTGTGTTTTTAAGACTGTATGGACTATTATGGTCTTTTACTGTATTAAACCATAATCATCGTCCGGGTGACAGGATCCTTATTGAGGGGTTCAGCACCTTGGATAGTTCCTTCACACTTCACTCTCCAAGTATCTTTCGTTTTTTTTTTCATTCAAGTTTTTATTAACTCATACATCCACAAACATAAAATGAACCTGAAAATAAAGATAGACATTGTCAGACAGTATGACCAACATACAACAATACATGCAAATGCCTATGATAAATTAACATCTTTGAAACAAAATAAACATCTTCTAGATCTTCAAAGTATCCCAGAGGTCCTGTACGCAAAAAAAAAAATATGATACCCTCCTAAAATCTTCCCTGTCATTGTTAATTCTGGCCAACATGCATTCATATGACATATTTATGAGATAAATTCCATCCATTTTTTAACATCTGGAGAGGCTGTATTTGTCCAAGCAGCTGTGACCACTCAACCTTTAAAACTGCCCGCTCATATTTAGATATATTTGGCACTTCTAGAGAACACCTTTAACTTACAGACAGACACAAATAAAGTGTGTATCAGTCAATGTAGCCTGCTCCATTATTTACATCATTGATATTGTGTGGGCTGCACTAACATCAGTACGTAAAGAACAATAGATTTTTCCTCTTTTTGTCCATAGTGTGGGCCAAAGGATTTTCTTGCAGTAATATTCTTTAGTCAAGATTGTGCAGTGTGAATTTCCCACTGGATTCTGTTCTCCGCTGGTGTAAAATTCAATTTTTATAGTCTGGAGTTCACAAGTAAAGGCAATGTATATGTAAATATGAAAAACAGGACTGACTGTATGAATATTTCTTTGAATACTTACTCTCCCAATATATATATACAAGCACAAACACACACACACACATGCACAGAAATCATACTGTATATACAAAAATGTAAAACGGACACTTGGTTCAAAGAAGGCTCCTGGTGGCACTACGGCGGCCAGTTTCAGGGCTGTTAAAGGGAGGCGTGTCAGCAGTGTGATTATCAGCAGACAGATAGCGGATGACAGCTGCCATTGGTTATTGATGAGTTTCATAATTAAAATCCCTTATGGGGGGCACCCAAAGAACAAAAGGGAAAATCACACAAGTGATGAATGGTCCTTTCATCTTTAAGGCTGATATAAGACCCGCCGAGCTATTCTGCGTGAATATTGCTTTTCTGGAAGCTCTCTGAATGTGGTTTCAAAGAAGAGCCCAGTGCTTTTAATATTGCCAGAGCTTGTGTCTGTGTGTGTGTGTGTGTGTGTGTGTTAGAGAATATGAGGGACAAAATATGAGGAAAACAGACTGACTGAATGAGAGAGAGCATAGGTCAGACAGAAGCAGAGATACAAATCAGTGAAAAGGAGAAGAGGTCAATGTACTGCAACATGAGTATTTTCTGCTAACATTTTACTGCAGCACTGGAGGGGGTTAGGGTAGTTTTGGCTCCATAACACAGTGTTTGCTTCTGATACAGTTCCTTGTATCAGCTGTAGTAGCCCTTGTAGTTGGAGACTGTCTCTTCAGATGGTGAAATCACAATCGCTGGATGAACAATGCTGCCATTGTGTGTTGTGTTGTTTGTTTTTCGCCTGGTTTGAAGCTTAAGTTTGACACGCATCAACTGCAACACAGATCACACATTAAGAGTGAACGAAGGTTTAAACGCACTTAACATTGTTCCCTTTGTTCTGGATTTGCCTATGTTGTATAGGCACTTTAAACTCTGATCTCACTCTATAACAAACCTAATCTCATATATATTGTATTCACCACTATTGTATTCTGTTCTATTCAGCACTCGCCCCCCCCGGAGAAAACAAACAGACGGATGTACTGTATGTGACTGTGGCTGAGATGAAAGCGGACGCTTTTGAAGAGAGTACAGTAGCAGATCAGACAGAACCACTGCCAGTGATAGTCTGCTCCCCTGCAGGCTCTATAGAGTAGAAAGCCACAAGCCTCTGTGCACCGCATGCTATCTGTGTAGATGAGAGAGAGTGAGGAGGGGAATTAGAGTGCCAGCAACACATAGGGAATTCCTGCACGTCTGTCCCAATGCTGTGTTGGAGCATTTGTGTGTGTGTGTGTGCATGTGTTTGAGTGTGTGTAATGCTGTCAGGGTAGTGCTCCCACTTCCACCCCTCCTAACCTGCTAAACGGTCCCCTTCAACCCCTCCTCACCACTCACGTCTCCCTCTCCACATCAGGACGGGGCTGCTGTGACATCACTCATTCCCACGCACTCTGATTGGCTGGCCAGTGGAGGGAAGTGGATTGTTCCTGCAGCCTACAGTGAAAAATTAAGAGAGAGAGAGAGAGAGACAGAGAGGGAGAGTGTACGTGGGAGGGAAAGATAGAGGTAGAGAGTGTTGGAGAGAGAGAGAGAGAGAGGGAGAAAGGGACTAAGCAAGACAGATTGATGCTGAGGCAAGCCGGCACTGCACTGCTCTCACTCACACACATACACTCTCACACACACACACACACACCAACAGTCTTTGCATCACGCGTACACTCACATCACACTCCCAAGCTGCTTAACAGGCAGGAAAAACACTGCCTGAGTCTGCAGCCCGTTACTGCAGGACAGGACAGAGGACAGCAAGACGTAAAAGACGCGAGGAGAACAGGAGGGTGAACACCTCCTGCATCCTTCCTGCATTGCCTCAGAGCAGCAACAGTTTCATCGCTGTCATCCAGGGAGGTCCAGTGCTCCAGGGAGCTCTTTAAAGACACCTCCCCAAAAAAAAAAGAGGGGGGGGGGCGTTGAGGCAGCAAGGGCAGGAGCAAGGGCAAGTATAGCCTCTCTCGGAGACTGCCGTGAATGTCCGCTCAACGTACTCATGAAAACAGGCGGGAAGCAAGGCGTAGTCTGGGGTACAAGATGGCACGACGAGCAGGGGGTGAAGGCTCCCCAAAAAAGAACACATCCCTCAACCTGGTGACAGGGTTCTACCACTACCTCCGCGGTAAGTGGGACAGTGTGTGCGTGAATGTGTGTCCCCTACTCAGGTAGAGAGTGAGGAAAAAGAAGGCAGGTAGATAGTGTGTGTGTGTGTGTGTGCATTTTGCATTTGTAGCAGGGTTTGCTGTGTGCAGTGTGGCACTGCAGTATTGACTGTATGTGTCTACTGTATGTGAGCGAGTGCGTTTTGCAGTGTAATTTCCTTACTAAGTGTTGCCTGCAGGGAAGATTATTTTGGGCTGTGGTGTGGTGTGTGTTAAGCAAAATGGGCAAATTTTTCAAGGGGGGCGTTTCCACCTTGGCAGAGTGTGTGTGTGTGTGTGTCTGTCTGTCTGTGTGTGTGGAGGTCGCGGAGCCCTGAGCAGGTGAAGCAAGCATACCCAGCAGACAAGCACCAGCTCACTGCATGTGTGACAGCACAGCAGGCAGACTGTCAAAATGTTTGATTTCTTATCTCTCTGTTTGACCCTGTGGCGGTCCGCCTGTCTGCTGCTCTCTTTTCGGATTCCATGTATGCAGCATCCTGTCTGACTGTCTCACTGTCTGATAGATTAGATTAGATTGGGAGACACATTACTATACGGTTTCTTTGGATTGGTTTTCAGTCTATCCGATGGAGAAATGAGCAAAACAGAGTGGAAAGTCTGAGTTTTAAGTGTTGATTGATCCACTCTTGTCATAATCTGTCAATAGACAAAGCCTCAGAGACAACAATATTTCAATGATATTTCATTCCAGTCATGTTAACTGTGGGGGGTCAAAGTGGGAACTCAGGGGCTGTGCATGAGACTAATGATGATGTAGGCCAACACTAACAGAGAAGGTAATCAAGTGTGTAAAAAACACAGCTGTGAGGCTTGGTTGTGGTTGCCGTTTCCCTTTGTGATATTGAAAGAATGTGAATGTGTGTGCGCACATAGTTCAAAGTCACCTCGTCCGTGAGACTGAGAGGCTGGCACCGCGCTTGTGCAGACATGCTCTCCGTCACACGTGTTCCAGCTCAAGGATGCAGGGGGCTAAATATTTCTCATTCTCATCCAATATTACCGCCCATCAATATTTGATTACTCCTGCACCCAATCATAAGATTAATTCATAGAACGGGGGACCTGCCCAGTGGCACGTATGACTTTGCGTGAATGTATCTGCATTATGTATGAACAACTCCCTCCCCACTACTCACACACACACACACACACCCTTTTACTGTTCGCCTCTGCCCACAGCACCTAGTGACACACTAACCAACCTGAGTGTAATCAAACCGTCAGCATATTTCATTAAGGTTGAGGAAAGCACTGTGTCAGACGTCCTCTCTCACTGATAGCATTCTTATCTCAAGGATATTGCTCTGTAGCGCAGATGGGACATAAATAAAAAATAAAAAAACATTGTCACATGTGGCAGTCACTGTATGTGATTGGATCCTGAGAGTCACAGGTAGACTATAGATCTGTTTTGTGTACATTATGATAGGATATATGTGACAGTCGCATATAAATTTGTCGATTACAGATGTAACTGTCGCAGAAGTCCTGATTGTTATTCCATGGGCTGCAAACAGCAATGACTTCTGCTGTCAGAAGTGACTCATGACGGAGCAATTACAGCCAATACAATTCTGAAAACTATCTCTATACTGTGTATATATACTGTATGTTTGCTTGTGGACATGTTAGAGACAAGACTTGATTTATGTCCTTTCCTCACTTAAGTTAAGTGGCTTTTTAGGGGACATCGTCAGCAGACATCTATGCTATTGATTGTGCCTTTGCTAAATGGGCTTTATCGCTTTAGTGACCACAAACAATGTCTTTCCCCTGATCGAGGTAAATCTGTACATCTTTGGATGAAAGTTGGATTCATGTGGGGTTATTATTACGTTGTGCGGTATTGTAGCCAACGATTACGTGCTTGAACTGTGGTCAGAAATGAATAAAACCCTCTTATAGATCACGGCAGAGGTGCTTGTCATCGTACAGGAAGGAACCACTGCCCTTCTATCATCTAAAGGGCATCTTTGGATCTTCTGTCCACACTAAGAGAAGTCCAGCGAGTGAAAATGCCATTTTTAAATGTCAGATGCCTTCTCTTATTACATCAGTGTAAGGTATGATGCGGTGCGACTTTGTTCAGACACATTGGACAGAAAGTAACAATATCAAAGTTAATTACAGTCGCCATGGCGCTCTGCAATCCCAATCAACTCTCATAACAATAGACAATAAGAAGATTGTGTTTGAATCCCCTCTTTGTTTATTATTGCATGTGACTGATAGTGACGCTCTGGGCTCTGATTTACAGATGAGCAGGAGGCAGTGCAGAAAAGGACATTCACAAAATGGATCAATTCCCACTTGGCAAAGGTAAGAGAGTGTGTTTCCCACTGCTACTGCCAGCATTGTGTTGTCCCTTTACACAAACACTGGCCTTGGTGTTTGTGGATTGAAAAACTTCCCCATCTCATTGCTTTTCCACTTCAAATCTCTTTGCTCATCCATATTCCGTCCGCTGTGCTTTCTGTGACATTTGCTCCATTTCCAAAACACACTCACACTGGTCATGGGACTGACTGTGCCAGCTAAGACCACACACACACACAGTCATTGTTACTTGCATGCCTTTCAGATTTCTTTTCATTCCCCCCAATCTTATATCGCTTGTAGCAAGGATTTACTCTCACTCTAATTATCACTTTCACATTACAGCATTTAATACACAGTATATCTTTTTTCCTGCAAGCTACTGTCAGTTATTTAAGTCTTAGTAACCTGTAAGCTCTTTATCATAATGTGGACCAATTTAGATTGTTCAGGATAGGATTTTTCTTATTTAAATACTGCTGTTTATTTGCCTCCTCAATGAGCCTGGACATCATTATATATGTAACTTAGACTCAACAATTACACTTGATGCAGCTGCATGCTGAGGGGACATCATATGTGTGTAATTATTGTATTATACTGCATTAGGCTCCTCAATTTAACCAATTATTGCTTGAACGGTGTGTCAGGAATGGGCGGACAAGGCAAATATGGCACAGCGCAACACAATTAAGTGCTATTTCAATCTGTGACGCTCCTCTCAAGGTTTCCTATGTGATTATGACAGCTGTAGAGGCCTTGAACCACAGTGACGTGGAGCAGAAAATTCATTTGAAAAGCACTCCAGAGGGAATAAACCTTGACGTAATATTAAATATCAAGTCCCAGGACCGTGCCAGCAGAAAATTACACACAGCCCAGTACTTAAATGCCTTGAATTTTTGATCATGTTGAAGGTAAGCGCATAGTCTATGTGTTAAGTCATTTTGACGCGTTAGAGTGAAGCGATGGTTCTTTCGTTATTTCATGGTCATCGAAAATGCTGCGGTTTGAGCGATTAGAGAGAGATGTGGATGAGGATTCACAGGGATACCAAAAAGAGGGATCCCCAAAAAGTCTGGATTAAAAAGAGTAAGGATAAAGGATATCCTTTATCCTAATCTAAAGAAGACGTAGATTATCGGACCTAAGGCGGGTCGAATGACGCCTTGATGCTCAAACAAGCCTCACTGTTAATTATGCACAACTTCAAGCCTTAATATAATTTGAACAGGTGAGTTAAATAAAAATTAGCTATAGAGACCAAAACAGTTTTTTGTACCAGGCTGTAAACATGTTTATTTCTGCTGTGAAGTTAGACATTTTAACATGGGGGCTTATGGAGACTGACTTGTTCTGTAGCCAGCCTCAAGCGTCCGCTTGAGGAACTGCAGTTTTAGGCACTTCCACATTGTCATTTCACATTGTGCATCATTGCTGGTTCCAACTGCATACTTACCTTACGGAGTAGCATTTTCTCATTTAACACTCAACAAGAAAGCAAGTAAGCATGTTACCTGGATGTCTAACTATTCTTTTAACTAAGGTGCAAGGTGACATAGTGTCTGGTGGAACAATAGTCCTAAACTGAAGCTCAGTTTGTGCGACAAAAACATTAATTAACTGGCTTCACAAAGATCCTCATTTTATATAATTTAAATTCAGTTTAATCAACCGATTTAGCTAATCAATAGATTAGTGATGTTATCACAGCTCCACTGGAAGAGATAACGATGTTTGTGCCCCACAGTTGTCTCTCTACCTAGTTGATCAAATTAGTTGCTCTCCTCCTTGCCCATCATGAAACTGCTTACCCTTTCACCTGATGCCTGATGTTGCCATAGTGACACTGATTGGCCTGTATTTGTCTTTAAAAAATGTCTCGGTCGTCAAGGCAGCTCGGTAAACGTTCGGAGAGCTTTGTGATGAGTAAGGGGTAAAAGTCAATTCAGCTGGTGCAGAGGATTCGTCGTGATAAGGTTCAGACGAGTAGAAATTAAATTGCATCTCATGGGCTTGCCTCACATCTCTAAAAACTCTGCAAAGAATCATTTGAAGAGACGCATTAGGCAAAAACAGCGTGTGAGAGAGACAGACAGAAGGATAGAGGGAGGGAAGAAGCTTTAACAGTTGGTTTAGCTTTTGCTCTCAGAAGGATAGATCATGCCCTTGGCTATGCAGATGATTAGGCCACTCCAGTTATCACAGGTCTTTAATTCAGCGCCTGAAGGTATGTGATTAATCGTTAGGTGAGCTGAGATATGGCATGAGGGCTTCCTTTCGTTATCACTCCCCTCCCCCTTACTTTTCCACTCCACAGGTACAACAAAAGAAGTCATATGAGCTCTGACAAAGAGTTTCTATGAGAGGGACGTATTGGAGCTGGTAATTTATACAGAGGATTAATGACTCTCATTACTTGGACTAGTTCACCAGATTAAGTCACCAGTTATAAAGCAAACTGTAAGAGCAGCAGGACAATACTTTTGCAGGTTGCTTCTTTTATTTAAATAGAGGGCGAGGTTATATCAACTCTGCAATTACAGATATAGTATATTACAATTTATAGAATGGTATCATTTTGGTTCTCAAGCATGCACCAAGGCTTCAAAGTTGCACCCTACGCTGCAGTGAAGTGAAAAGGGGGAAGAATGCAGTGAGCGGGTCCCAAGTTTCCATTTTGACAAATCCTTTCTGAGAGGGTTAAAGCTTAATTACAGAGTGGCCAGTGTGAGCAGCGAAGGTCTCACTGTCGCTCAGGCGTTTTCCACACAAACAGCTTCAGTACAGTAATCAGTGAACCAAGTGTTCTTAGAGATTACAGCGGCAGTAAAGTGAAGCCCACCCCCCTTCTTTCTTTAGAGGAGGGATTGACTGGATGACTTACTCCGTGCACACTAAATTCAAACCCAGCAAATGATGGTGCATGGTGTATATGTGCCTCAGCCAACTTATCTGCAAGGATGTTTTTAATAATTTTCACTCTGCCAACTAAGCCTGGCCTCGTAGTTTTCCTGTTCCACCTTCCGTGGGTGCAGTCGGTAATTGTCTCTTTTGGATGGCGATGTTGGTTTGTCAGCCAGTCGGTCGGCCCACCATTATTGAATGAATTGCTGTGAAACTTTCCACAGACATTCATGGTTTCCAAAATGATGGATCCTAATGATTTCAACGATTCCCTGACTTTTCTTTTAGCTCCACCGTGGTGGTTGACATCTGTGGTTTTTAATGAAATTTTACCACCACAACTGTTGGATGGATTGCCATGAAATATGTTGTGTTACAGATAAATCTGTGGATCAGTCTGCCGCCATACTGGTAGTCCTGACTCTTCTGCCTCTTCGGCTAATCCAAAAATCAGCAAAGACGCCTGGGCCATGTGTAACAACCCCTACCTGACAATAAAAATGCACCCATGCTGTTAAATATGCACATATAGAGACCAAAAACATTTTTTTGTACCAGGCTGTAAACATGTTTATTTCTGCTGTGAAGCTACAGGCTTGTTTGTTTTTGTCTCCATCATAAAATAATAAATGAAGTTTAAATATGATGCAGGCCGCAATGGTTGACAGGACTGTTGAATTTTAGGAACTTAATATATGTACTGGCATATATCTTATATGTAGATATGTATACTAATCCATTTCTTCCAGTAGTTTATATATTGTCATATTATCTTCGGCTTTCTTGCTAGCAGCCCAAAGTTTTATAAAACAGCCACTCATCCTGTGCCATAAGTGAATGAGAGGTTTTTCCCTAAGCATAATGTAACCTACTGTAAAAGTGAAAGTTTGTCACATTGTTGCTTTTATATGTAAATAATCCCCTTTCAGATGGTTGCAAATAACTTTACCTTCAAAAGGTTTGGACAATAGGCATCTGGTGTCAATTGTTCCTTCGTACTGGATGTATTGCAATTCAAAATGAAACCCTGAAGTCTTCTCTTTGTCTCTGCCCCTCCGACTGTCTTTCATGCTGTTGATCTTTTGGAATCCACCGAGTCAAGTGTACCAGGGGAATAACACGAGAGCGCAGACAGACGCACATCGTGAAACTCCTCTGCTCACAATCAATTATGGCCCAGACACTCGTATGTAATTAGCTCATTAAGCCCTTGATTTATTTTTTTTAGCTCATGCGGCTGAGCTGAGGAAATGGATATTACTCTATTTTGTAATTACTCAGAAATTTCCTCATTAGCTTTAGGATTATAATGAACAAATAGGTAAATTTAACTTCAATTAGCTCATGGTATAAATTATGCCTTTGAAGCTTTTTGAAGGGGTCTTTGTAAGTGTTTCTTCTGTCACTTTATGATAGAGGCACAAGTGCTGTCTGTATATTTTAATATCCAAAGCCATGAAATGACATTAGAAGAGGAATTAGAGAGAAGAGCCACTGTGTTTGCTAATTAATTTTGAAAGACGTGAGGTTAGCCGCCCTTCTCTCATCAATTTTCTAGCTGCCACTCTTTCTGCTCAGTTATACCCCTCTTGCTTAGCCATGATGTTGGGGGTTGTATGTTTTTGTCTCTCACACCAGACGCACACTCCACTCCTCACACGTGCTAACACAGACACATCTCCGCTTCCGCCTCTTTCTCTACCTCACTCCCTTTGCTGCTAATCTCCCTGTGAATGGCTCGCTCGTCTGAACGCCCCCCCACCACCACCACCCCATCCGTCTCTAAACCTCTCCTCAGCCACAGCATGTGACTGTGCTTTTAGAGAAATCCTTGATGTGGTGCCGGCAAGAAACAGAGATATGTGGATTTCCCAGAGTCTAGAAGTCTGTGTCAGGTCAGGGAGGAAGTCAATGAGGAGGATACAGTTTGAAATCATCAGCATATTTTAGGATTTGAAGACCCCATTCAGCGCCTGCTGAGCCTCTGCTTATGGCTGACTCTGGCTGTCAGTAATATTTGGCACAGCCAAACTCTTTTGGGGCTTCAAGAACATTTTTTTTTTTTAGGATTTCCTTTATCCATGTTTCAAAAGTTGAAATTAACGTCTTAGAGAGTAATATATTTATTGTATTTTGGCTTATTTATATGCTTCGGCACTTAGAGTAGGATAATGTTCAGAAAAAACTGTTCTTGCCTCATAGTTTCATCTACATTGCAAAAGCTATTAAGACTTAAATCCCAAGGTTTTTACATTCCAAAAAAACTGAGAGAGCTTTGTGTGAGTTTATGGCCTGCAATGTTGATGTAAACAGTGACTTTATGTAACTAATGATGCTCAGGCACCACATACCTATTTAGAAATGCCTCTTGCACATAAAAAAATGTGACGTTTTTAATTATTTTCATAGGTTCTCAACTTCTCATTCAGTTTTCAATATCACAAGCCAAAACTTCAACCATTCCTGCAGGCACTACATCATTTCTATGTGTGCTTGTTTTAACATATTGTTTGAAAGGACTGTTTTACAATTAGAGCTCATCGGTGTGCTTCTTTTCTTGTACAGCGTGTCCCGCCTCTGGTGGTGACAGACCTGTTTGAGGACATCAAGGATGGTGTGATGCTGCTGGCCTTGCTGGAAGTCCTCTCTGGACAAAAACTTGTGAGTCTCATGGTCATTTCTACAGCGTGTGATTTGACTTCAAACTTACCATATCCTCTGATCTTTCTGGATTCACTTTTACCTTGAGCTGACATACTGTAGCAAGGATCAGGCTCAAGATTCATTGATTTGTAATTGTTTATTTATATAATAAGTCAGTGCTGCAGTGAGCTGCAGACTTAATGCAGCGTATGTGAAATGAGCATGGAAATGCTCATTGATCGGCTTTTATTGGGATGTTTGAAAGGAATAGAAAAGCCCAGATTAACAAGGACAGATCATAGTTCACAAACACACACACATACACACAAACACACACACACACACACACACACAATGCAGACAAAGACATACACACACATTTTGAGGATTTTATTTGGCCAATATCGCCTTAGGTCTAAGCTGTTTCTGTCTTATTGATCCGGCTGTTTTTGGTCAAACACAGCTCTGATTGGACCTTTCTGTTTTTCTCACTATTACTAATTTTCCATTATTGTGTTTGAGGGTCATGTCTGTACTATACAACCTTAAATTGGATACTTGTGCTATAGAAAAATATCTTCTTTTCAATGTTTTATTGTATCCACACTATATATTTCTTTCTTTTTGTGTCTCTCACTGATTCTTTTTTTTTCCACCTCCTTTGTTCACCTTTTTCCTCCCAGCAATGTGAGCAGGGCAAGAAGCTAAAGAGGATCCACTGGGTCGCCAACATCGGTACAGCTCTCAACTTCCTTGAGGGCAGGAAGGTAAGAGTTCAGCGCCTTCTTTTTATGTTTTGTTGTTTCTTCTGTTTTACCCCGCCTGCTGCTCTCCCTGCTCAGCTGCTGCCTCGTGGGTACAAACATTGAATCCTGACCTTGTGTGACCCGTTTCCCCTTCGTCTCCGCCTCTTACTGTCTCCACCGTCACATATCCCTGATTTATCCCTGAAAAACCAATATGCTCTGTTTTCACATCTCTTTTTTTATTGAGTAAATAAATGAGGGAAAGACACAGACCTTGATATATTTCTGCTGACTTTGTTCACATTTTGTCTTATTGATTTGTCATTCATTTGTTTCGCTGTTTAAAAATGATGAAAAAATCAATGACAATGTAGTTATTGGACTGTGACTTTAGTAATTACATTACTTTAACTGATCTATACCATACTTGCTTGTCACCTAATGATATCAGTACACTCCAGTTTTCTTTCTCCCATCTGAATTTTTCCACTTCAGTTAAAAAACATGGTTTACAGTTGCTTTACCCAGTTTTATTGACTTGAGTAACATCCTAAAAATATGCTTAATGGTTTTGGATGTCATCAACTAACTGCAATAACTGCCCCTCCGTGAGATTAGAAAAAACAGACTCAAAGCTTCACCCGTCTCGTCCTTGGATATACATAAATAAAGCTGTATAGCTGAGCTGGTGTCTGCAGGGACATTGATTTGTCTTCCTCAAGTGTGACAGGGTTAAAACCGTAAATCCATCACCAGTAATCTGCAGTCTGGAGATGAGACGTCACTGGGCACTCTGCTGTATATGTCTATGTGTTACTACTTTAATCTGTGTGTGAAGAAAATTAAACGTAAATATGCTCTGTGCGTAAACCTGATGTCTAGACTGTATTTACATTTCGCTTTAGAAGCTCACTCACTCCGTGTTTGATAGATGTTCCTCTTGTGCGTCTCTATCATAAAAAATGTTGCTCGATGTGCAGCAGCATTATCATTTTATCATTTCATCAATCGTACTTGTAAACTGTTGAAACCCTGTAATATATTTATTTAACCAGGAGTTTCAATCCATAGTTGTAATGTCGACTAGGTCTGCAAGTATTTTCTTTATCAATGAATCTGTTGATTCTTTTTTTTTGCCTTAACCTAGTTAATTGTTCACAGATTAAACACTTGAATCCTAAAAAAATCTTCATCACATTGTCCTAGAGTCCAATGTGATGTCTTCAGATTGCTTGTTTTGTTGGTCTAATGGCCCAAAATCTAAAAGAAAAGCAGCAAATCCTCACTTTTGAGAATCTTGAGTCATAAAATTGTTGCCATTTTAGCTTCATAAATGACTTTTAAATGACAGTTAATTATCAAAACTGTTTTAATAATAATTTTCAGTCAGTTGAATGTCAACTTGACTGTTTACCTACCCACTGTAGGTATCAATGCAACTACTGTACAGAAGACCTCCCTTCACCATCTCAGTGTCACATGCCAGGATAACCTGCTGTGTTTTCTAATATGAAACCATGTATTGCATGTATTCTTATCATCCACTATCCCACGCTTCCCCACACTGCCCTCGCCTGCCCCCAATCTCTTCCTCTATGCTTGTTCACGTACACGGAGTGGCATGTATTACCAAATGATGACCTGTTGTGCTGCAGTGCCTCAGTAATATAACCTTCTGTGTGATGATATAGAATAATTCATCATATCAGAACAGACAGCCCTCTCTTTCTCCCCTTTCTTGCTCTTTCCTTTCCCCCTCCCTCCCTCTCTCTCTCTGTCCATCTCTGCTGGATATAATCCCTGTTGCCTGTGTAGTGGTGATAGATCTCTCCTCTCAGCCAACCACTCAGGTTATCTCACCTTAGAGATGCTGCAGTATCTGCTATCTTACAGTCAATGAGGCGTCCCCCTTCAATCAAACACATCCAGAGTACCTCTAAATGCCCTCTCTCTCTCTCTCTCTCTCTCTCTCGCTCTCTCTCTCTCTCTCTCATACTTCTTTTCTTATCTTCCCTTCAGTCTGCCTACAGAGGATCTCCGGTTAGTATTCATAACGTTACTGCACTTGTTTGTTCAGGATATGGAATAGACATGGTCAGGATTATCTGCATCCAGTAGTATTGAAGATTATGCTCATACTGTATGTTGTTTACTTTGTTTAAACATATGCTCAAGACAGTTATTGTTGTGTACTTAATCCATGTGTAAAATTATTTCTGAAGTATAAGCAGAGAAAATAAATTTGATTGCAATCTAAATCTATTGTTATGCGATATCGAAACATTGTAATGTGTTTCTATACAGATCAAGCTAGTGAACATCAACTCCACAGACATTGTAGATGGACGGCCATCAATTGTGTTGGGGTTGATGTGGACCATCATCCTTTACTTCCAGGTAACATTGCCTTAAGTTAATTCACATAAGCACCATTAATTATATTACTGAATGCAATGAACACAACTCAGGATATTATATTTCTAAAATGAAACAAGGAGAA
Organism: Larimichthys crocea; assembly: GCF_000972845.2. Lineage (NCBI taxonomy): Eukaryota > Metazoa > Chordata > Actinopteri > Sciaenidae > Larimichthys > Larimichthys crocea. The sequence continues at coordinate 9,010,447 of NC_040021.1, forward strand.
GAGAGTTGGTGAGTTGGTTTGAACATCTTCAGTCAATCAAATCACCACTAATTTCTCAAAACTAGGACTTAAAATTGACACCTGCATTGCTGCCAATATACTGTACATTTAGCATGTTCCTACATATTAATGGCATTTCCCCAAACACGTATTAAAACCAATTGGAAATATGCCTGGATCAGTCTAGTGTAAACTAACAGTGGGAAAACAGGATGCTTGAAATATATAGGGTTGTTTTTTTTTTCAGCGAGCAAATATCTAAGCAATTTAAACTATAAAGAAATGTAAGATGGGAAAATCAATTTTTCTCAAGCATCTCTTCTGAAAATGAGCAGTTGCTACCTCAGGCATTTCAGACATGTACAGATCAACAAGAACTTAATCACAATACAAGTCTCTAAGCAACATCAGCACATGCAGATGTCTGCTATTCCAGCAAACATGGGGATATTAAATAAAGGAAATGTACAACAGTGGAGAATTTACTTATTCTCTTACTGACACAGTGATGTATTTTATTTCACAGTGTTCTTTATGGATTTTCTGAGTTGTGAGCAGCAGACAGTAGAGAGGAGAAACTGTAGTAGATTACATGTGTGCATAGCAATAAATCTTCAACAACTGACCAGCTGGCTGGGCTGAAGTCTAGTAAGACATGTTGTGATTGTTGTCAAAAGTCAAACCCGTTTTGAAAAGAGATTTTTTTCTCCACACATGGATGATTTTAATTGAGGTTCTAGGTTGTTAAAGTATTTCTTGGTGATGTTTAAGTGCACAGAAAACAAAACAACAATATGAAATATTAATGTACATGTTGTAATTTCCCTAAAGTTAAAGTTGATATATTTAAAACTCAAGGGCAAATTATGTCTTCCCCAACCTTTCATTAAGTTGCCCTTAAACAAGACTTTCAACTCCCAAGTGCTCAGTGTGAAGCTGCTTATTAAGCCACCACTGATTAATAAAAGTTAATTGTGAGCAGCAGAAAGCAGGTCTTTTATGTCGACTCTTGTAGGACATTGAAAGCCACTTAATGACAAAGTTACACATTTATATGCACCATGCGTCACTGAAGGACGTCCGTCAGCTGCTTCAGTTACAAAAAACAGACAATTATAGTCTTTGACAATAATCACGCTTAGTGCTCTTCAGGCAGATATTATCATTAATAAAAGCAGATCTATATGGTGGTCTGATTCCTGGTTCTGTGTTCTTTCAGATTGAGGAGCTGACCAGTAGTCTACCAGCACTTCAGACCTTGTCCAGCAGCACTTCTTCACTGGACAGCTCCACAAGCAGCACTGAGACCACCAGCCCACCTGTCAAAAGAAAGCCTCTACCGCCTCTGCAGGGTGGAGCCAGAAAGGCTCTACTAAGATGGATCCAGCACACGGCAACCAAGTATGTAGCCTCCCTTACTAGTTACTCACACTCTTGAAAACAGAATATGCAGAATGCACCAAACTAACATTCGTCTTTAACTTCTTCTTTTCGTCTTTGTAGACGTTTGGGGATTGAGGTGAAAGACTTTGGCCCCAGTTGGCGCACGGGGTTAGCATTCTTTGCAGTTATCCACGCCCTTCGACCCAATCTAGTAGACATGGAGCATGTATGGAGGAGGCCCAACCGAGAAAATCTGCAGGAAGCTTTCTCATTGGCTGAGACAGAGCTTGGCATTCCACAGCTTCTTGATCCAGAAGGTAAATAACATTTTTTAGAGACTTTGTCAATAAGTTGATGAAAACTGAACTGAGTGTCTTAGTTGAGACAACAACTAACCACAAACAGTCATTTAAAAACAATGTGACCTTTGTGTTGCTCACTTAAATAATAGAAATAGTAGCTTTCTATCATATAGAGCTGTTTTTCTTCACAAAATACTGAAATATAATTGGGAGGATCTATCACAGCATCAGATGTGCACCTCAGTATCACGTCCAAACACCATCTGTGCCCCTTCACGCCTGCCCTTCACAATGAACCCTGACAAATCGAGCTTGACATCAGTATAATTAAGGTCCATTAGGCCATGAGATTCAGCATGGTGGAACCTCCAAACAAAAACTTGGACACTGATCCAAAGTGTTGAAGGTTGTTTTTATTTAAGGTGCCAGTTTTTGAGTAGATGTCAGTGAGATGAGCTGGAGAAGTATTATCAGCTGACCTCGGCTTAATATGCCTTCTGATTACATTCATTTGGTTCCCTCCTCAGATGTCGATGTAGACAAGCCAGATGAGAAATCCATCATGACATACGTAGCTCAGTTCCTGAAGCATCATCCTGACCGAAAGCAGAGCGACTCAGATGGACAGCAAGAAGATGAAGAGGTAAGCAGCTGTCAGATTTATTTCTCCGTCTGGATACGCCATTCATGTCTCCTCGCTCTCTGCGTCCTGTGTGTTTTGTCTTTCCCTTTAGATGTCACAGTTAGCATGTCACACCATGACATTTTTTAGACGGCATTATGTTCGTGTTGAAGTGAAGTGTGCACAGTTGGAGCCTTCTAAATACTGTTTGATGCTTATTTTAACCTATGTAAGTGCAAGGTGGAGTACAGTAAAAGTCAAGAGCAATTATAGTAAATTGAATTTCTTTATTTTAAAACCTACTTAGTGCTCCCTAAAATGTTCTGATGCAGTAACCACCACCTATCTGCTATTCAAAGTGGGTTAAACAAACAGTAATTACACTTGTCATGTGACTCAGGTTTTGTAGTGTCTTGCCTATTTTGTGTCTTTCCTTGTACATCTCTCTCTTTGTATCTCTCCTCTCCCTGGTGTGGTGTTTTTGTGTGGTGACTGCTTTCCTGTGGTTGTTGTGCTGGCCTCTGTCCTACAGCATGGTCTTGCTCCTCGCGATATAGAGGAAATGTTGGAGGTAGGTTATATAGTAACTTAAAGGTCCCAGGGGCAGGTTTTCCATCATTTTCCGCAGCTCAATGTAATTAGCACTCATGCACATTCAGGGTTTCCATATAAATTTAATAAATGCTTATTTTTGTGGCTCTTCTATTGGATTACAGTATCACTGCCTACTGTACAGTGTATGGACGAGATTAAACATTGTTTTTCCATGTCAAAATAGAGCCCATATGCTAATATTGGCACTTTATCTTACCTGATGTGATATTCTTGCCGCAGGGTTTTCCGAGCCATGATAACAAAAGGAAGTCCAGTATAATAAGACGTGATATTACCATTTATTAATGTTGCCACCTAGCGCTATGGCTCCTGGTTCCATTAGCATGACAATGAAAGCCTCTGGCATTGGCAGTGTGCATTGATACAGCGTATTTGATGGAAAGCTTGTGAATAGAGGTTGCCTGTTTTTAAGGTTAACAGTGTCAGGAGCTGTGATGTGTTGTAAAGCCGCGCTTACCGCTTGCTTTCTGCGTTTCACTGAGTTTTGTTGTCTTACAATGCTGATTAGGCTTTCGATGGTCGTTGTGTTTCACACCTGATTTGTTCATTTTGTTGACAGTTCCTGCTAATGCACTCATGTTTGTCCTGAACGTTCGCTGTCATTGAATGGGGGGGGTCAATTGGCCCTTGTGTTTTTACATAAAAACAACAAAAGTGTACTTTTATAAAATAAACAGCACCTGCAATGATTCGCAGAGGTTGTGGTGAGAACAATAAAACAGAATATAACTGTTACTGGCTATCATAAAGGATAAAGTTTGAAATCCCAGCAGGAGCTAACATGAAGTGATAAAATTGAATAGTCTGAGAGCGAGCAGCTCTCCAACTGAATATCTTACAAGCTTTTGAGCAGCATCGTATTGTCGTCATGGTTACTTAAAATCCAATGAAATGTTAGTAGGGGGTCTTAGACAAAGTACCCTGTTTAAGCTGAGTGTTTTTGGCAGCTGTGGGTTTTTGGCGTTTTCTCCTACTGGGAGAGACAGAGGATTAGGGGAACACATGTTTAACACTACATGCCCTCTCTTTCACCCTCTTCCTTCCGCCATCCTTTCATCATTTCCTCAAACATATTTCTGGTTAATCACTTTTCTCTCCATCTTTCTGTTTCCCCACCCTTTTTTTTTACACTCTTTGTCCTCATCCTTTCTTCCATTTGTTTTATTTTTTTATCTCCCCTTTGCACTTCCCAATTTCCATGTCCATCTTTCCACCCGTTGTGCACTCCACTACCCTGCCACTATCCCGGGCCTCCTAGAGAGAGCAGCGAAAGAGCCTGAGGGAGCTCAAAATGTGGCTCGACCAGCTGGAGAGAGAGGCAATACAGGCCCAGGAGACTGAGGGCAATCTCGCTCAACAGTACCAGGTTAGTGTGTGTGTGTGTGTGTCTGGGAGTGTGTGCGGTTTAAACTGGGCACACTGGGCACAGACGCTCCTATTATTAGCGTAATCAGTGGCATTACACTATGGGGATCAGACAGCAGCCGTCATTTTTTCAGTCAATCTGGCTTATTTCACCAAGCCTCGGGATACTTTCCATATTCAGCAGCATGTGGGATATTCCCATTTTCTTTGCACATTATTCAGAAGAGCCTAAAAATCTGAAGCCACAAAGAGGGGCAGCATTCAGAGGCAATTAGCCACAGATTTCATAAGCGTCTTATTAGATACCAGTGGGAAGAGGGCGTAACCCCTGAGAGAGCTCTTGTTCTGATGTCTGTATACTGTGATTTGAATATTTTTGGACATTTTTTCACACTGACAGAGAGCTGTGAAATCATTTTTTTTCTTTTCAGTTATTTAAGAGTCTGCGTGTCCAGTTGGAGATGAGGAGGAAACAGGTGGAGGGAGCTTTGCAGTCCACTCAGAAGGATGGGATACTGACTGTGGATCAGGCTCTTGTCAAACAGGCCTGGGAAAGGGTCTCTAACCGGGTGAGAGAAGCAAGATACACCTTCAGAGTGTCAAAGACTGTTGATAATTTATTGTTTTTTTCTATCAAGTTGGAAATTGTCACCCATTTATTAATAATTTTGTTTAATTCACTGATAAAGCAAAAGCAATCCAAACAAATTAGCTGTTTTATCTGTAGTTTTCACTTTAAATCTTTGATTCAGGTGGCAATTTATTTATTTTCTTTGTTCCAGTATTTCTCTGTTTGACTCCAGCTGGGGTTTTTTTAATTTTATTTCAGCTCCTGGACTGGCATCTGCAGCTGGACAGGTCTCTGCCAGCTCCTCTGGACATGGTAGGGGAGTGGCTGCATGAGGCTGAAGGAGCTCTGCGGCAGGAGATCATTGTCCAGCAGGCACATGACGTGACAGCTAACACTGTCCACAGAGCTCTGGAGCAGCATAAGGTCAGCATCATAGACAGGAGAGACAAAAGACAACTAGAGTGTGCAAATATGTATCATGCTGCAGGTTGAAATTTTGTGCAGCTCATATTTTAGTGGAGTGTGTTTAGTGGCTGTGTTCATGAGCTGTATGTATTTGCACCATGCAGGATGTGTTGAAGAGCCTGGAAAGTCACCAGCAGGTCTTTCAGAGGATCCATAAAGACAGAAGTGTTGATGGAGTCTCTGTTCCCCCAGACCAGCTCCAAGACATGGCTGAGAGGTATCAAAGACAGAAAGTCAAGTTAACTACCTCATTTGGCATGATTTCACATTCTGCAGAATATTGGGCTGTCGGTCTGATATCTTTTTATGTACACTTTGTCTTTTTCAGGATGAACTTTGTCTCTACATCTTCCAGCATTCACTTGGCCAGAATGGAGTTTTTGGAGAACAAACACCTCATGCAGGCCTTCCTCACTCTAGCCGAGTCCAAGCTCAAATCCTGGATCATAAAATACGGCCGACAAGAGTCTGTAGAACTGATGCTCCACAACTATGTTGTAAGCCTTTGATTCACTCTGTACATGATAAGCTGAAATGTTCATCTTCAGTGTTCCTGTGCAGATCTTGTTGGTTAAGAAAAGTATTGAAAGTTCTTTTTTAATATTGGATAAAAGTCAAGTTACAACACTGATTCCTGCTTCATAGTATATGCATAGTTTATGGCTATATATACATTATGATGTTACTGTCATTATTTATTTATATTTTCCTACTTGTCCTCATCAGTCATTTGTAGAGAAGCAGCATTTCTTTGAAAATTACGAGGCATTGTTCCAGTCCCTGAAACAGTCTGCTGAGGCCTATGTGAATACTGACAGCTCAGGTGAGAAGTCAAAATGTATATAGTAAATTTATAAAATCGTCATGATATCACTATATTTTGATGTAGTTATTCTTCTGGAAAATCAACTGGAAAATTGAGCTTGAATGTTCAATCTTTGTCATGGATGCAGCAGAACTAAACGCCCTTTTATGCATGGAATAACCAGAGAAATCGAAGTCTGTTTTTCTTCCAGCAAATTAAATACTTGACAAATTAAGCTACTTTAAATAACTTTAATGTCAAAATCCAGTACTGCAATTAAAGGAGTCCTGCTCATTAATTTGCAACCAATGCCCACAATTGTCTAACACACCCAGAGAGGGATAGATATCTCAGTATAAATAGTATGGCTAAATCTCTAAATATGTTTAGATTTATAGATTTTTCCAGTTGTCACATTTTCCAAATCTAATTGCATTCTCTTCCTCTCGATGTTGCTGAAATTGAGTGGCACTAACTATCTCAGCATTGTACACATATGTCAACTTTATTCCCCTCTGTCAACAACTCAATAAGCAGCAAGGTTTTCTTTTTTTTTTGCAGCAACTCAGTCTGCCCCTGTCTGGTTTTACAGCCTGGTAGAAGGGGAGAGTCTGCAGGCTACTGCTAAATGAGGTTCCTCCACTCCCAGCTCTCAGTGGGGAATACGACCCCATTTGCTAGTTAGGGGCTGCTCCACTTCTGCAGGTCTCTAGGCGCAAACTGAGCAAGCTTGTTGGTTTCATTAAGTTTCAGGGTTGCGCTGCTTTAGGGTATGCAGAGCAGAGAAGTGAGGTGTGGCGAGAAATAAGGACATTTGAGGCTTGATTGGTCGACCCCACAAATGAAGTCTCCCCCCCTCGCCAACACCATATCTGCATGAGCCTTGCCAGCAGTTAGCGCTCAGGCTCTGATTGGCTGAATGAGAGATCATCTGGATCTTTTTAAAGCCTCAGTTTGAGGTTACAGCAAACTAAGGATGGAGAGGAGTAAAAGGGGATTGATATTTTATTGATACTATTTGAAGGTATAGTACTTTCTGATTAATGTGTACTTGAAACTAGATATTAGTATACGGCTGAGCTATTTATCAGCCCCAAACTGGCTGACAATAGTTTATAGCACAGGACTTTTGAGACCAGAGCAATTTTACCGATGAAATGGAACACACAAGCAAATATACCGCATCTCCCTGTAGTGAGAGTTTTTGAGGTCAGGTCTGCAAAGGCATATGGCTCCATTAGCCTGTGTGTGCTCTTTGTCTGGTGTTTTCTGTGAATATGTGGACCATAAGTCCTGTGCCTTAAAGTGAGGCTGTGTAACAGCGCTCACAAGTGAGCGTCCAGAAGTCATCAACCTGATTCTCGTAACCCGTAACCCGATTTAAAGTTTGCTAATATTAGACCCCAACAGCAACTTGTCATACCAGATAAATTAAGGCTGTATTAAGTTTATTTCTGATGAATTCCATGTTTTATTTGTGAGAGACAAAATCCATATAAATTGACAAACAATTAAATTATTTTAATATTGAAGATGAGTATGATGTCTCCTGTGTACACTGTTTTACTATGACTAGTATTGTTAGCAGCAACCACAGAGGTAGTAGTTGTAAAAGTATCACTACTGCTGTCATTGTTGATTGCTGTTGTTGTTTACGTCGTTGTCTCTCGCCTCCAGTGGATGAAGGCGAGATGGGTGTGCGCAGGTTCATGCGGGAGGTGGTAACCCAGTGGAGGAGTTTGTCCATGGAAGTGCGCAGTGTGAGGAGCATGCTGGAGGAGGTTTTGTCCAACTGGGAGCGATACAGCTCCACCGTGGCCTCCTTACAGGCCTGGCTGGAGGATGCAGAGGAAGCCCTGAGCCAGCCAGAAAACATAAAACGGGTAAGAGATAGACTCCTAATATTCGAGCAAACTCCAGCGTATACTTCAAGTGTTTCTTGTGCACAGATTAAGGCTCCCCTCATACGTGCATTTGACGGACTCTGAGTAATAGCAATCAAATCGACGTCAGCCCAATTTTAAGCATTATGGTCCTCTAAGTGGAATCCTATTAGCAGTCTCCACTCAAGTATCAAATGATCTCCTTGACGTACAACAAGCCACTGAGGATATTCCAGTTGTCGCATTGCCATGGTTACCACAGATTCACATCCCCACCAAGGATTAGACAGCTAATTACCCCAGTTTTTTTTATTGTCCTCTTTGTTTCTTTCTTTGAATACCTCTCTTTGTTTCTTTTTAGAGCGGCTGTCTTTGTTTCTGACACTTCTTGTGTTGTTCTTTGTTTCTATTAATTTCTTTGTGTCTCTGTTTTGCTCTGTCTTTTTTTAATGAGTCTGCGTCTCTTTCAGGAGTTTTTCAGGAATCTCAGCCACTGGATGGATCAGCATGCAGCCATGAACGACGCAGGGAATTTTCTCATCGAGACATGTGACGAGACAGTGTCGCTTGATCTCAAGCAGCAGCTGCTCCTTTTGAATGGACGATGGAGAGACCTCTTCCTCAAAGTCAAACAAGTAATAAACAAAAACCTTAAAACACAGCTAAAAAATACTGAATTTGAAAGAAAGGCAGCTCATTTACTTATTTAAGACAGAGGAATGCACATCTCTCAATAAAATAATTCCTAAAGTTTGTATTTTCTTTCTGTTGCTGCAGTATGCCCGTGCTGATGAGCTGGAGAAGTGGAGAAAAGATCATCTAAAAGCTGTGTCGGCCCTTAAAGAGCTGCTGGACACAGCAGATGACAAGCTCAACGCTCCTGTCCAGGTGTCTTTCCTCAGTGTTAGAGCCTTTCTGCAGGACGTGGAGGTGAGAAATGCTCAGCAGGTCTCTGTTTCTCAGATCAGTAGGTAATGACGCACAAGTCCCCAATTAGATCACTGATTCATTTACATTTGGACTGTATAATGAGCTTCCTGTGGCTCATTTCCAAAGTGCATCACAGCACGTTTTGACAGACGTGATTAGAAAATGGCCAACTCCCCAGACAAAAACACACCAGAGAAAATAATGTCCTTCTTATTGAACTTACACTCTTAAACTTTTGATAAAGTTTACTAAACATTTCATATCCCTGCTGTTTTGAAGTCAGACCTACAGACAACTATGTTGAGTTGATTCCCAAAGGCATTTTTTTTTATGAAAGTGTATTCAGTGTAAGAATACCAAAATGACCCTCCACATCTCATCTCAGAATACCAAGCAAAAGGTTGTTGCCATGGAGACACAGTACAAGTTGGCTGCCCGCAGTGCTCAGCTCCTTGCCAAGGATGCGCCACCGGATGAGGCTGCCAGGGTCATGGCAACTATGGCAACAGCCAAAAGTCAGCTGAGTAAGGTAGGTGTCATTTAAGTCTCAAACATGAGAAGTGGCATGAAAACTGTCTCCAGTCTGGCTTCGAGAGCAACACACCTAATGTCTTTTTTAATATTCTTATCACACATTGTCGCTTTGTGTGTCATTGTCTAATGGCCTGTGTTAATTGTCTCCAGGTTAGAGAGCGTTGTCCCTCCCTTGTGAGGGAGTGTCATGCCTTTCTGCCACTGTTGGAAGAGATGGAGAAACACATGACTGCTTTTTACCAAGCCCTGGAGCGGGCCAGTCGTATCACTTCTGCTGCTGGAGAGGCAGACACACAGACGCAGAGCCAACAAAAACAAAAATGGCAGGTAAGATACGATGACAAGGGTCTTATTTTAGTAGTTTCTGCGTTGCATCATGGATATATCAACACGCTTTCCTATTTGTTTCCACAATTTCCCTAAGGATTTGTTGAACCAGCAGCAAAGCTGTAAACGCTGTCTGTCAGTGATCGAGAGGAATCATCACACCCTGCAGAGGGCGCTCTCCAACAGTAAGGTGCTCCGAAACTTCGACCTGTCCGTGCTGCAAAAGAGAGTTGCTGAAATACAGGTCTCAGCACAGGTTCGTGTTAAACAGACATCTATGCATACACATACCAGAAATGCCACAAAGGCATTGAATTACCCACAATGCTGATTATATTAATGAGATTACAATAGCACCAAAACACCCAGGAGGCAGCAGTGCAGATTAGACTTACTCATGTGTATTCATGTGCTTGGTGTAGGACAAATAATGTAATTACACTATATTCCTGAAGAGACTAATTACAATCAACGCCATCTACTGTCCATCCTCTTAGGCTTTGCTGAAGGAGGTTGGGGAATGGAGGAGGCAGGAAGAGGCCAACAACTGCCTGAGGAGGAGGTTTGAGGAATCAAGGCTGGAGCTGGAGAGAGTGCTGAAGAAAGCTCAGGGTTGCTTGAGAGAGACTGGAGACGCTGAGGAATTACTGAAGAAACACAGCGTAAGATAATAAATGTAGCCCTCCGTCTTGTTCATGAAGAGCACCGATAATTTCCGTGGACTCTTAATTGCTGCAGTAATGTTCAGACAAACAGCTACAGTGTATAACACAGTCTGCCTGTGACTCATTTATATGGGGAAAGTTGAAAGTATATAAGTAGTGCTCATCTTACTACATTATTTCTGTTCAGTTTCCACTTTGTATGTTTGTCCATCTCAACATTTTAATCTAAAATGCTGATTTAAATCGTATTTTTTTATCTGCACAGGATTTTTTTGCTCAACTGGATCAGCGGATCCTGAGCGTGTTCTTAAAAGCGTGTGATGAGCTGACTGACATCCTCCCAGAGGAGGAGCAACAGGGACTGCAAGAAACTGTCCGCAGGCTGCACAAACACTGGAAGGTCAGGGGTCAACATGCTTTAACACTCTCACTAATTACTGTACATCTCTCGAGGCGCATAGCCGATACTTCATTAGCTTAACCAGACAGACCTTCGGCTTTGATAGACTTCCCACCAATGTGTTTCCAATTAACCTGTACTAGTTCAATTTAACTGCGACCCTCTGAGTGTTGACGTGCAGCCACCCTAGAGATTAATTGGTCTCTGACAGTTTCAGAGATGTAACGATATGAGACTGAAAAACATGTTTATTATACAGCATATCTCATCTACTGTTCTCTATTTTTTCCACAGGATATCCAGGGCGAGGTGCCATCTCACCTACTCCGTCTAAAAGTGGAGGTGGAGAGAAGTCGAGTGGCTGTAATCATACAAGACTGCAGGGCGGAGTTGGGCAGAGAAATGCAAGCCCTGTCTGGCACCTGCACCAGCGAGCGTGTGATCAAAGAGCACAGAGTGAGCCTCGGATTTGGTAGAAACTTGAAGCGGACTAAACCAAGAGTGGCAGTAAAATAAAGATAAAATCACTTAACGTCATCTTCATCAGTTCAACATTTCTTTCTCTTATCTCCAGACGTTTTTCAGGGAGCGCAAACCTCTGACTTTGTGTGAGAAGAGGATTAGAAACATGGAGGATCTGTGTCATAAATTGCCTGACAACGACCCGGCTTATCGAATGCTAGACAGCACCAGAAGGGTTGTAGAAGAGGTTACGGAGCAAATCAAGAGCACCCACCTCAAGCTGGAGCAGCACCCTGATAAATGGAAGGAGTGGAATGAGAGGTAAAGTCCAACGACATCTACGACATCTTAAAGTCTGACTTTTAAATCACTCAAACCGGTTCAAAGCAGTTGTTTCTTTTTGCTAGGTTCTGTGAGCTTTCTGATTGGCTCTCATCTCAGAGGAGGCAGGTGAGGCTCTTGAGAGAGACAGCGAGAAATTCCAGTCATCAGGAGCAAGTCGATGCTGCTGTTCAGGTGAGTTGGCACATTTATTTGCTGCTGTAGCAGCAGAGATTAGATTATGATTCAAACCACAGTAAACCTGCATTCCTTCTTTTGTTTACACCATTTCAAGACACTGCAGGAAGCAATAGATGCCCGAGAGGAAAACCTGCTGTGGCTTAAGAGCCGTCTCACTGGGTTGTCTGATGTCAGCTCTGAACTGGAGGTCCAGAGACAGAGGACAGCCCTGGGCAAACTCTCAACAGACCTGCGGGCACTCTTTTCTTCACTCTGTCAGGTATTCAAAGATACCCCCCAAAAAAAAAGTTTTCTCAACAACAGTCTGATTGTCTGTCTCTGTTATTCTCAGTGGGGAGAGGAGGGCTCTGCTATGTTCCAGTACGAGGAACTGGGGGAGGAGGTGCGTGGTGCACTGGAGGAGGTTCTGAGAGCACGAAGGGAGGTTGAGGAGCAGACCAGCAGAATCCTGGAAGCTGAGGGCCTGGAGGAGGCCAAGCAACTTCACCTCATTCACCAGGTGTGTATAGTGAAGAAGCAGGAGAGTGGTGATGTGAACTGTGAGCAGATATTTGATTAACACAAGCATCCACACAAGGGATACATCAGATGTCACTGAAATTAGTTGATTAACACACATCATTGAGCACAGGACATTTTAGTGGGTTCAAATTAAACAATTTCTAGTCTCGTAAATGTCTGTTTTTAAATACTTAGCCTTCTCAGTCAGTTACCTCCAGTGCTCCAGTGGCTTAACTCCCTACCTTGCTGCAGTGATGCTCAGGTGTACTCCAGGTGTGATTACAAAGGAAACTTCTGGATCAGACGTGAAAGAGGCTTAAAACTTTCAATCAGACAGGGCAGAAAAACAATGTTCTTCATCACAGTGTTGAATTAGGATATACAGCATGTAGCTGTAAATTTAATTTGTCATCTGACTTGCTGTTTTCTTGTGTTTGTTATAGCAAAATCTAAAGCGCCTGCATGCTAACAGGAGAGATGCTGAGCTTCTGGTATCTCACTGCCGCCAGGTGCAGAAAGGGGAGGGCCTCAGTCAGTCTCTTCGGGAGCTGGAGGGAGCTTTCAGAGAGGTCGACCGTAAATCAGGGGCAAAGGAACACAACCTGCAGGTAGCCTGAGCCTGAATTTCTCTCACATGTTGTTTGTGGTTTGCATGTGTGGGTGTCCACACAAGCCCCTTTGGTGATCATTGATCGGTCCATGTTAAACCCTAACCAGATATTGATTCTTATGTCGTATGTTAATGTTGTTTGTGTCTGTTGTCCTGGGATTTGTTTATACACTTCTATCATGGTGCTCAAATTGATCAGAAAATCAACATGTTTCTGCATGAACATGTTTGAGATGCCTGGGGTGCACAAGTTCATTTTCATGTGGAAAAACACCATAAAAGGCCTGATCATAAATCCCTGATGAATCAAAGGAAAGGTTTCACTTGAGATGGACCAGTGTTGAATAATTACATAGAGAGAGATATTGATGGTAGAAGATGCACAGATACAGTAGAAGGTGCATTGTGTTGTCCCAGGCTGCGTGACTCACTTTTTCTCAGCTGGGTAAATTGACATTTCAGGAGGCATTTTTCACGCAGTGCAGTATTTTCTGCATGAAACTCAACCCACTTATGTTTCTTCATCATCTCAAGGCAACTCTGAGCTCCTGGCAGAATTTCGAAACCGAAAGAGAAACAGTGTGGAGGTTTATCAGTAACGCCAACAATGAGCTGCACAAAGAACTTATTTTCAACAGCCTGGACAGCCTGAAAACTGAACTGGAGCATAACAAGGTCTGTATGTACAGACATGTGTGTGTGTGTACGTGCATATAGTGTATGCTCTGTCCTTGCTTATGAAATATATTGGCTCCGTTCTTGCCTGTAGGAGCTTCTCACGAAGGTTGAGGAGTGTTCTGTGCGAGCAGAGCTCCTCTTGGAGAAAGCAGCAGATATTCAGCTTGGTCCAAAGAATCACACTCTTCTGCTGCAGCAGGCCCAGTCCACCAGAGAAGCAGTCACACAACTTCACGACCACCTCAACAAGAAGTATGTCCTATCCTAAGCCTCCCTTGATAAGCCTAATGAGCATAATTATATATTTTACTGACATGTAGTGTCTGTCTGCTGTTCGAGGCGCTGTTGCGTGCTTGTTTGTAGCTACGGTAAACATAGATATGCCTGATTTTGTGTTTTCCAGTGTCGTCCAGTTGGAGATGATGTGTATGTGGTGGGAGCGTTTCAGCAGTGAATCAGAGGCCTTCTCTCTGTGGATCAATGAGAAAGAGAAGGAGCTGGAGGCTGTCAACTCCACCTCCTCCTTAGATCCTCTGGACAAACACATTAGCACAGTGGAGGTATGTTTTATCTCATTCATTCTTAAAATTTCATTCTTTACCTTTTTCATCCCACATGTTCAGGTTAGTCCTTCAAAGGACAGGCAGCTCCCAACCTTAAACATGACTGCACACTGTATAGCTATGACTTTTGCACAACTCCATCAATAATCCTCTGATATTCACAAATAAATATGCATCATCCACACATTTCTTAGTAGCTCCAAGTGAAACGAGTCAAAATTGCTGTCTGGCATTGAATCTGTAATGTACAGTGTCAGTATGGCCTGAGGGTTATTAAGATTAAGATGAAATAAGATGACATTTTAATCTAACCCCAAGGGGAAATTGGGTCGGAGCTGTGGCAGAAGACTGGGGTATAGAAAATAAATTGATCATATTGAAGGAAATATAATCTTGGCTTGCCAGACTTCAGCTTTGTCAATCCCACTGAGGTTTGGAGAAAAAAAAAAATGTCAGGAAAAATTTGGCATAACGGGACCGGAGAAATCCTGCGGCAGCCTTTTGATAAGTTGTCAGTTTGAACACACTTGTCTGCAGAAACAGCAGAGTCAGTTTTTTTTCCTACCCAACATTTGAGCTTGATTTTTTTAGACCTCTATGAACCTGATGAGACAACATTTATGGCAGATAAAAGATAAAACATAACATTGTTTGTATCATGTATCAGGTCAATTAAGAATAGCAATGTGTTTTGTTCTCCCATGCTTTATTCCTCTGCTGTTACATCGCTACAGGCTGTGGGGGAAGGTTTAGAGGAGAGAAGGGCAGCTCTGGCCCACATGGAGGCAGACTGTGAGGCCCTTTCAAGGTTTGTGACCCCCGGAGAGGCTGGACATATCCGGGCACGACTGACACAGATGAGGCGCTGCTGGGAAGAGTTGAAGGGGAGAGTGGAGCAACTGGGAGGACAGCTCAACCAGAACGCCACATACAGGCAGAGATACAACGATAACCTTGAACAGGTATACAGCACCACATGATGGAATAGTTTGGTACAGACATTTGAATCAAGACTTTGCAAGTGCAAGTCTGTACTTTTTTTTGTTGTCATTATCAGGTCAAGAAAACGATGAGTGACCTTGAAGAGAAGCTGGACTGTCCAATCACATACTGTACATCATCATCTGAGACCTACAAAGGCCTTCAGGAACACATGGTAAGAAAAAATACAAAGAATGCCTTAATGTTGTGTTACTATAACTATATTGGATTCATGTTCAAGAGTTTATTTTGTAGCCATTGTGGTTTAATATCCACAACAACATTTCTGTGTCCTCCAGGAGGTCTGCCAGGCTGTTGAGCAGCTCAACCCAAGGCTGATGGCTTTGTGTTCGGCCATGAAGAGGCTTGGAGAGGGCAGCCAGCTGGAGGAAGAGGTGGCGAACCTGAAGAAGCAACAGGGAGAGTTCATGGGGAAAGCTGCAGAAAAGCAGTCTACATTAGAGACTCTTCTAGCACTGTGGCAAAGGTAAACAGTAATGTCTGTGTGTTTTCACACAGGAAAGTACTGTATCTGCAAAGAAACTAGAGTGCTACAGTGAAAAAACAACACTACACCTGTAAATTGATAAGAAGAAGAACATCAGCATCAGTGTTAACCTCATCTACAGCCTTACTCAGCAGTCTGCTGAATATTTTACCATATTGAATACCCAAGCATGAGCCAATAACATGTCGACAGAGAGACTGTAGACACAATATAGTCCCAGAAGTGTTTCTGCCTCTGTTATTGTGTGAAAATCCCATTCAAGTCCACAGGAGCATACCTAAGATTTGATGCCTTGCTGGGCTGACAGGATTGCTCTGTACCTCTAGCACCTAGAAGAGGTGTGTTTTGGTTAGGAGGAATTAATTTACTGTAATGTACTCTCTCTTTTTTTTTGCTGACTGTCAGCTCTAGCCCCTGCTCACACCCGTATCTTATTCTGATTGTATAAACATAGCTATTTTCCCTTTTATTGTGCATATGCTCTTTATGCTAAATCCTCTGTGCCAATTTCCTTTTTTATTCCTCGAATCATTCCCTTATCTCAGCATGATGTAGAGGACCGCGATCTTGTCTTTGACGCAATCTGTCTGTCCCTCCCGCCTGCCATCCCCTTTCTATTCTAATAACATGCTTTTATTATCGCATGCTTATCACACAATAGACTTCCCCTGGAGCAATTATTTCTTATTCAGGAGAAAAAAAACTAGCTGTTTGAAGTGCTGGAGCTTTGTTGCTTGTTTTTTAGTATTAACCAGCTAGTAACTCAATTATATTTCTACTGCTTAACTTCAATTTAGTAATGTGTGTTTATGTGTCTGTGTGTTCCTCTGTAGTCAAGCTCATGTCCCCCCCCTGCAGGTGTATGTATAAGAGATTACTTACTGCCGAGATATGGTTGCCCCATTATGACCCTGTCATTGATACTGAGGCTTGGTCAGATAAAAAAAAAAATACAGTATGTCACTTTGTGTGTCATTGAGTGTATGTAATTGAAGATCACAGGCTGCTGCTATCAATTGATTGTTGGTAAATAATTTATACATTTTCAGAACAGGACTTCATTTCGTTTGATTGACCTTTTTGCCTGGTGTCACCTCTGTCTTTACAGATTTGAAAAGGAGAGTTCGTCCATGAAAAGCTGGCTGGACAGGTGTGAGTCTGTTTGCCGTCCAGACACTGACCTGCTCTCTGCAGACAAAGTAAAGCTTAGGAATGAACTATTAAATGTAGAGGTATGTCATGCCACTAAGCATCTGTTTGCATTTAGACTTCTGGCTTCATGTTGAGTGTTTATCCATCCTTTGCAGTTTAGTTTTCTGACAATTTAATATTTAATATTTATTCGCCTTTTACAGGAAATGCAGAGGGAGACTCCGTCCTATGAGGCACTCCTTAATGGTCTCGTGAATCTCGGGCTGTGTCTGTACCCCACAGCACCCGAAGCTCGTATCCACGAGCTTACTGATGATCTCAAACAAATACAGGAGAGATGCACCTCGATAAAGAACAGCATATCACACAGGCAACTAAATTATTCATTATTATTAAGTTGTTAGCAGCCTTTTTCCAAGTCAAGTTGTTTGTTTTGTTTAAATCTCATCGTTTTGGTCCATGCTGTCTCCTTTAGGCTTGAACTGCTGAAGCCTCAGTTGGAGCAGTTGGAGCAGTTTGATCAGGCACTGCTGACTCTGACTCAGACGAGTGAAAACTTCCTGTCTGGCTTGAGAAGTTCTTCCCAGGTTGATATTGCTGATCTTGAGGTTGCAATTACCAAGCTGAAGGTGCGAGATCAATAATTTGCTGTCAGCAATGATGTCTTTTATAGGCTCTGTTTATTAGAGCAATTACAGTAAGCAAGTTTATATCGATTGCTGTGTGAGCTTATACAAATTTGTCTAATCGAGTCTAATCTTGTTGCAGGAGCATGAGGTGCAACTACAGGCACATGCATCGCTGAGAGAGAATCTCCAGCAAAGAGAGTCCTCCCTGCTTCTCTGTTCCACCCCAGAGGCCCAGCAGCAGCTCCTGGGCTGGAGGGAGGACTGCCTACAGCCCCTCAGTGAATCCCAGCGTCTCCTGCTCCTCCGTAAAGAGTGCCTGACTGAGTTAAAGACTTTTCTTGAGAAGCATGGAGCAGCAGCTAAGGCCGTGCGCTGTCTTCATGAGGCAGTGGAAGGCAGGGGGAGCTGGGACCGCTCCAAAGCTGAGGAGCTGCATCGTGGGATAGGGGAAGTGGCTAAAGACGTGGCCAGGCTTGAGGCTGAAGCAGTTGGGTTAGATGGGCAACTAAGCAAAGCACACCTTCACCTGTGTGGAGCTGAGTGGCGAGGCTCCAAAGATGTGAGCCATCCTCAGGGAAGAACATCTTGCAGGGGACAGGCAGTGGCCCTCACAATGGCTTTGGAGGAGGTTCAGAGAGGGGTGGGATGGAGGCAGAGTGAAGCAGATGCTTTGGCGGCATTGTGGAGCTCCTTCAGGGAGAGGAGGGAGGAGGTGATGAAGAATTTGAAAAAACTGGAGGATGAAGCAAGGCAAGAGGGGGCCAGAGAGAGCTCTGTACAGGCCTTCCAAAACAGGTATGTACATGGTAACCAAGAAAGAGGGGACCTTTCATTTGACTCATCTTAAATAGCACCACATTTCCATCATTTGAATTAAAAACCAGCTTTTACTGAATCAATTTGACATACAACATGACAAGACACCTCTGTGAAAACATTTGTTTCTCTTAAAATATATATTTGAATATACTCGCTTTCAAATGCACCTGTGAGCTTTTGATTCAGACGCCTATTTTATACAAAACTCCTCAAAGACAAACAGTACATGAAGCCAAACCATATGGATAAAATGGACAAATCCATTTAAATTTGATCTCCTGAAAATGAGATATATTATGTTGGAATCAGACAAGTAATCCTCATTGTTTTCTTTTGGATCTATCTCTCCCAGGCTGCGTTTCTTCGTCCAGCTGGAGGATGAGCTACAGTCCCTGCAGCATTCCCAACAGTGGTTAGAGGAGAAGGGAAGCCAGCTGGCCCACAGAGACAGTGAGCTGGCTGGGGAGGCTCTCAGGGAGGTAGCACTGGTGAAGACAGCCTGGGAAAACGTCAAGACTCTGATCACCAATGGGTAAGGAGGGGGAGATGACAGAGAGAGATTTTGACTTATTGATCTAATTTAAATTCCTTTGCTCCGTTTGTTTTTGGGCCGACTGTGTAGATATAATAATTATATGAAAACAGTTAAACAGAATCTGTTTTTTTATCGTTAATCCACTGCCAAGTGGCATACCAAGTAGCAGCCTTTACCTTTTTCCTCTCTTTCCTCATGTAGTCAGGAACAAAGTGGAGTTGTGGTAGATCTTCTCCGCCAATTCCAACAACTGAAGTCGACCCTCACCACTGTTGTGGAGAATGCTCAGGCTGTTGCTCACAATCTGCCTGACCACAACCATAACGCTCAGGAGGCCAAAAGGACTTTCACACGAGTCAGTACCTTTTTGTTTTAATAATTGTTGACTTTTCTGCTTTTTCTTTTTAAATCAGGGATATGATAAATAATATTTGTAGCAATGATTCATACATAAAATACATGTCATGGTCCACCAAACTATATTATCAGGACAGGACAATCATCATCCAAATTATTGTGTTTAGATAACTTGTATATAACTTGATGATCTGATTACTTGGATTTATTTTATTTTATTTATTTTAAGAACCAGAATAATTTTCCCAATCCATTAAGGAAATTTTAAATCACCAAAGTTGAGGATTTAAAGCTTTCACTGGGCAGTGACAGTTTGTTTTTCTTTCTTAAAATCACTGCACTATGTAATTCTGTGATTACTGATTTGTGCAAATCAGACTGTAATGTGCATGATTTTTTTATATTTAAATATTTTAAACAATCAGAAATTGCATTAAAATCATCAGTTTGTATAGTAGCTCTCCCTCTAGTGGTGATCTGTTGTCACTCCTTTTGCACTTTTCTCTGTCCGTCCAGCATGAGACGGTCCAGTCCGAGCTGAGAGACAAACAGGAAGACATGGACCAGCTCATCAGCACAGTCGAGGACCTGCAGAGAGAGCTGGAGAAGGTTCCCAACTCTAATGCGACCTCCATCCAGAAAGACATGGAGACGTTAAGAGACCAGTGGCTGGAGGTGAGTGGTACTCGATAATAAATCCTAAAGCTACCTCTTTATACATGGTGACATAATATTTTCCTTTCGTGACATTAATGAATCGTCCTGATCCTGACATGGTTCTTCATGAAATTCCAATTTTACCCTGCACTGGAGCTAAAATATGATAATGACTATTTGTGGTGTTGTTTACTGTCAAAAATCAATTATGGTATCCACCGTACAGCTCTGCTCTGTTCTTCTTCTTTTAATGATATTTACTTCTGTCTGTTTTTCCATTTTTTTCCATTTTCTCCTCTTGTGGGATTTAGTTGGCTGCTCAGCTGTCACAAATGAGACAGAAATATAAACAAGTCTAGACATGTTATCTGCCTTTCTGTCTCTCTCTCTCTCTCTCTCACTTATCATCCACACATCTGTCAAACCAATTAAGTCTCATTTTCCTTCCATCTCCTCAGTAAATCACAATGTCCCTTGTTATAGAGGGAGAAAACTAAACACAAAGATGGGGAGAAATATCCTCTCCTGTTGATTGCGATGTATTCTGTTCTGTGCTCAGATATATTGCTGCTGTTTCCTTCAGGTCTCGGAAAGAATACAAACCAACACAGAGAGACTGGGCTACTGTGTAGCCCTGTGGGATGACCTTAAGTCCATGGAGCAGGATGTTAACCAATGGACCGCCAACTCCATCGCTGATCTCACCGACAGTGTCACCAATCTCAGTGATAAAGAGCAGACAGAGGCGCTTCTTGCAACCTTTCAGGTCAGAGTACAGTGGACAGTCTGCATGAGCGATCGTATGAATGACGGTGGTGGTGGTGATGCAACGTTCAGTTCATAGTGGGTGTGATTTAATTGACATGTCTGGATCTCTGATCTACAGGCTGAGGTGGAGAAAAGAGAGCAGAGGTTGGATGCCCTGCAGGAGAGAGTGACAGAGCTACAGGAACGAGCCAGACTGCAGGAAACCCCGCTGCAAATGCAGGTGAGAATGATGCAGAAGAGAAATATGGGAGGATACTGATGATATTATTATAGCAAAAGAATATTTTCTTAATTTTTCCTTAGGCCAGGTATAATGTTACACCAAGGATCTGATATAATGCACCCAGAGAGGTTGTTTTAGGCTGTTGTTTTAGGTGAAATTGATAGTACTATGGTTTCATGATTGTAATATTCGATGTAGTACAAATCTTTAATTAATTTTTGTAATATTTGTTTTGGGTTCTAGGTCCTGGAGTCAGACCTGAGGAAGAAAATGTCCCATGCACAGGAGGTGTACAACCAAGCCAAACACACTCTGACCTACTTCAGTTTCCAGAAGCAGCGACTGGAGGACCTCATGTCCCAGATGGCCGAGCGGCTGAAGGCAGTCGAGGGTTCATTATCTGACCTTACTGAAGCTACTTCTCCTGAAGACATTGGTACAGTTAAGGTATGACACTGTCATTTCCTATGATCTGAGGCAAGAAGACAATCATTGAAGAATTAAACCTATAACACAGAATGTAGAAAAATAATCCACAAAAAAAGTAACCACACAGTTGTCCTCTAAGTATTTCTATTGCTTCATACTAGCTATTGTGCCACATAACGATATATTAGGTGAGTATTTGTATGGTATATTTTAAACACAGTGCTTTACATAAGGTGAAGATATTTATTGGACCACATTTAAAAACACGAATCGAATAGGAATAATCAATTCAAATACATATGATAGAATTAGATAAGGAATAAAATAGAGTAATTATTATGCTGAGCATAGCATAAGTAGAGCCACTTATGTACACTGACTTCGGGTATAGCACTTAGCAAATACACGTACCGAGAGGCTTCTCTTTAAAGACCTTTTTACCTGATACTGCATTGATCCCTGAAGACAACTCAGCCCTCACTTATGACTACTTATGAGGTCAGGCTACACAACCTCCATCCACTGAGCTGAGGATGCAGTACATGTGGCTGTCGCTGCTCTTTCCACCACCCTGTAGCCTTACTTATGAATATGCATAAATCATGTCTCCTTATTTCTCTCTGCTTTTCCATTTAAAGGACCTGCAGAGCATTGTGCAGCAGCAGAGGGCAGACATGGACTCGGCTAGAGATGCCCTGAGTGCCCTGTGCAGGTCTCATCCCTCGCAGGAGCTGTCATGCCTCTCCTCTGACCTCACCTCGATTGCCAAGCGAACAGAGGCTGTAGCTCAGCGCTGTGCCAAGACCAGGGGCAACCTGCAGGATGAGCTACAGCTCCACTTCAACGGTAAGAGATATTAATGTTTATTGTTATTTAGATTTTGTGGTGTTTGATTTAGCCTGAAAAGTGTCTGTTTATTCTTTCCTAGAGGGCTTTTTTCTTCTTTACCTCCATCAAATACATCAAGTGATTTATGTAACATTAACAGCAATCAGGGAGCCAATATGACTTCGTCCCTTAAAGGAGAAATAAAGCACTTACAATCTCATAATCACCCAGTCAAACAGTGCACATCTACATGATTCAATGTCGTTTGTTCATGTTGGTGGTGCAACAGATTTAGTGTTGATTATCCTACATTTTTCCCCAGAGCACGCTCAGTCCGCCCACTACAATCCACACTCCATTGACACACACTGTCTGGTACACCGGTGCGCTCTCATTGCTCAGACACACACCTGTGCCTCGGAGAGTAATGTCGCTCTCGTCACATCTGCTCTCGAGGGAGTCATTTTGGGCTTGTTGGCAAGGCAACCCAGCGCTGCACAGCATTGACACGCCCACACTTACCCATCTGTCTCAACACATTGCCTCTCTCTCTCTGTCTCTCTCTCTCTCCTCCTTCGGGTTTCTTTACTTTTAATCTTCTTTGCCTTTATTTAGCCACTCATCATTGTTCCTCAACTTGTCACCATATATCTAGTTTGCTTTTAGTTTAGCTGTTCTTCCTGTTCCTCAAAGCAGAGCTCGTCCAAGACTTCCACCTCTGGCTGGCAGATCTGAAGTTGGAGCTGAAAGAATGCGCTAATCAATCAGGAGATGTTGCCATCCTTGGAACCAAGTTGCAAAGACTAAAGGTACTGTGATATATGATGCTTTTATAATGTGTTTCCCGTGGTGGAGGTGTTGTAGTTGGCATTGTAGTAAGTTCACTTGTTGATACTGGCATGCTCTCAAACTCTGATACACCAAAATGATTTTATAATGAATTAAACAGATTAAAACAAGTAATAATTATATCATAATAAATATTTAAGTTAATATTTAACAGGTGTTTCATATTTTCCATGTAATTTACCATATTCTAGAAAATCATTAATAGTATTTAAGTCTAGATCTGAGGGCTCTTTATTTCTCAAAATTAGCAGGGATGTTTTTTTTGTTTTTTTTTATTTGCAACGTGTTCCTCCTCCTTCATCCACAGATATCACTCGAGCAGACATCAGAGGGTGAGGAGCATCTCTCCCAGGTTTGTGAGGAAGCCGAGAGGCTCCAGCTCCACCTTCCTAAAGCTGGAGCAGCACAGGTCCAAGAGCATCTCCTGACCTGTCACAGAGAGTGGAGGAGCTACCTCGAAAACAGCACTCAGAGCCAACGAGACTTGGAAGAGAGTATTCACCTACTAAAAAAGTAAGTCACCACTCTCAGGTATTTATGCAAAGGAATTTAAATTAAATGGAAATGTGCCTCACCTCACCTCCCCTCCGCCTCTCCTCTCTCCGTTCTAGTTTTAATGGCTGTGTGGAGGGTATAAAAGACTGGCTGAAGCAGATGGATCTCAGCCTCAAGAGTGAGCCTGTTCTTGGGGCAGAGAGCCAGCAAGGAGCCACAGACACCACAGAAGAGCTGGAGAAGATGGAAAACCTCCATAAGGAACTGCTTGCAAAGAGGTTTGTATATGTGGGTGTGTGAGGCCATATGTTACATGTTACGTGGGCTGTTAAATATGCTAAACAATAACATATTATTGTCTTATATAAGGGACTCCATCGAGCGTCTCTGCCAGGAGGCCCAGTCTCTGTCTGAAACAGGCCGTGGGTCAGGAGGAGAGGTCAGAGTGACCGGCCAGCTCCAGATGGAGCACCAGGCCCTGCTGAAGGCAGCCAGGGAGAGACTGCGAGGCTGCCAAGAGAGCCAGGCCTTTGGAGAGACCCTCCAAGGGGTTTGGGCCTGGCTGGAGGAGATCCAGGAGAGGCTGGGTACAGTAGACAGCACCATGGGGACCAAAGAGCAGTTGGAACAGAGACTGGAAACTGTGCAGGTGAGAGCATGTTTGGCTTGTAGACTATACATATCTGTAATTTACATTAAATATTATATACAATAAAATGCATGAAGTGTTGTTGGACTCTTTAAAAACGCACATTTGTATTGTTTTTTTATAAATCACTTTACTTTAATCAAGCTTTTTATCATCTACTGTTCTGAACACAAGAGGGGGCTGTTTGCTTGAGAAAGTATTCATCCAACCTCCTGATGTCTAAATCCAGGTTGCTCTGACCCCACTCTGTTTGCACAGGACATCCTGCTTTTGAAGGGGGAGGGTGAGGTCAAGCTGAATATGGCGATGGGTAAGGGTGAGTTGGCCCTGCGGAGCTATGGAGCCACCGGACAGGAAGTGGTCCGCTCTCAGCTACAGGAAGTGGAGGATGCGTGGGCCACACTGCTTGTGACGGCCATGAGCTGCCACAGGTAGACTGCTCACCTTGGTCCATCACCTGGATTATCATCTGATGGTTTATATTATAATGATTTTAACTTTATATTCTGTCATCATTTCATTGTTTAATTGAGTTTACAGAAACTGGATAACTTAACTTAAAATATCGTTCAACCATGTCTGATTTTTGATTTTTGATTTTTTTTTTAATGTACCATTGAAACAAACACACACACAACCCTTAACAAACACACACACAACGTTTTAGAGGCCACTTGCCTGTGTGCCA
The DNA here is from genome assembly GCF_000972845.2 of Larimichthys crocea. NCBI lineage: Eukaryota > Metazoa > Chordata > Actinopteri > Sciaenidae > Larimichthys > Larimichthys crocea. The sequence goes on from NC_040021.1 coordinate 9,035,217, forward strand.
AAAAATCCTCTCTCTTGGGAGCAGATTATTTTCACTGTGATAGATTGATGTCTCAGTGCCATTAATTACCATTAGGTTAAATACATAATGAGAAGTTTTTGCCTCATTTTGTAACTCTGATTGATGTGTCTGATTTAGTGCGTTCTTTTCTATGTGTGTGCGCACGTGACAGCATGCAGCGTGTATTTGTGTGTGTGTATGTGTGCTTAATTGAGCAATTATGGCCCCTCCTAGAAAAAATTGATCTCATTAGAGACTAAATGGTGGATGGCAAACAGTGGGTCACACATGGGGTGTGTTTGGGTTTTAAGGGGAAAGGGATAACAGGAGGCGACGAGTAAGCAGGTGAATTAGAGGTGTGTGAGTGTGTGGATATTGGCGGCATTTGTACGTGCAGGGGTAACAGATGGCAAGGAAAATTGTGGGTGTGTATCTGTGTCCTTGTGGGTTTGAACCTCAGAATAAAAGAAGATAAAGGCACTAAGCCATTATTGCAGACAATTTATCTATTTTGGCTAAATTGTATCTGTATATTTTTTGTCTTGGGCATTATGTGTACAGATTTTACGTACCAAAGTAACCAGATCGCATATGCATTTGTATAAACATGTCCTTGTCTTACTCAGAAAAGGAAATAATATTATTACCTTTGACACATTTTTATGTGTGATATCGCTTGCAGTAGTCAAAATCAGTAGTATTCAAATGAATGTGTCTGTTAGACAAGAGTTTAACATCCACTAAACTGTGTTGTGCTGTTACAACATCCAATCGATGATTTGTAATGCTTTTAAACTCACATGTTCAAAATGGTCCAGTCACAGACTAACACACTGATCTCCCCTCCAGTCGTTTAGAGTGGACCGTGTCACAGTGGGGAGGATACCTGGAGAGTGCTGCTCAGTTGCGGTGCTGGATGGAGGCGGTTGAGCGGGAAGTTTGTGCCCCTCTAACCCCCCAGCCAGGCCCCAGAGAAAAGGCCTCTCATCTAGAGAGACTTAGAGCCCTGCTCGCTGATCTGGAAGACCACCAGGTAGCGCTGTCCAGTCTGGAAGAGAAAGCCAGAGAGCTGTTTAAGAAGACCGGTGATGCCAGCTTTAACCATGGTGCCCGCACCCAGCTGCAGGTGCAGTTTGATGACCTCACAGCCTTGGTGGAGGTACAAAAATATCTTTGAGTATATTTAGTAAAAAGACATGAAACCCCTGAGATTACAAACTGAATAAATGCATTCCTATTTTAATCATCGTTGACTGTTTGTGTGTCTTTAGGAGAGAGTGCGTCTAGCACAGGCTGTGGTGTTGGAACACCAAGAATACCTGGAGGCTGTGAGGGAGCTCACTGATTGGCTCATGACTGCTGGAGAGGAGCTCCAGCATTGGTCTGATACATCAGGAGACTCTGCTTCCATCAAAAGGAAACTGTCAGAAGTGAGGGTAAGGCAGGGTGGCGATACACATAGAAAAAAAATCCTCCGCAGATACTGACTGACACTTCTTTTGTTTTCTTTGTATACACATTTGTCAAGATTTGACAATTGGACAATTCATGAAAAAAAAAAAACCTGACCATCCTCATCTATACATCGAGAGATAATAGGGCACCACATCTGACAGGTGACAAGCCTATTGTGCAGTAGAGTGTGCATAGGTGTGCCGTTATTATTATAAATTGACATTATTGTCAAAGCAAACTATTTTACTTTTATCTGACCTTCAACATGTTTCTCTATGCTAACACAGCTTGGTCTCATCGTAATGTTCATTTAGAAGCTCATGCACATAATAACTTCACTGATAGATATCAGAAGATGAAATTTGCACAGTTGTCGTTCATTTATTTAAATATAAGGAACTCATCACCATATGTATTGAAATAATATTACCTCTATGTACATCAGTATTCCACACCATCAAGCTACTTTTGAATAAGAATTATAAATAATACAGTGCATGATTTTTTTTTGAAGCACTATAAGTGTAAACGGCGAGTTAAAACCTGTCATCATAGGCATGCCTCAAGGGTGTTATATGTATTATCTGTTGCTAAGGTAACTGATTGACGAATTATCAGAACCTAATCTAATCTTAATGGACTCCTGCTATGAAGGAGGGCAAACTATGTAGGGAACTGGAATTGGTTCTCAGTTTGTTCCCATATCAGAGCTAAATATCTCCATCTCTCCTGGTACATTTTACTGCCAGTAGTTTTGTCTATTACCGTCTAAGACAGGTAAAAGAGGGTAGCAGTGGAATTAATGCCCAAGCTTCTCCCTGTTCAATAATTCTGCAGGAGAAAAAAATATGTGAGGAGATCTTGATTTGCATTTAAATTTCACACATGGGTCCTAATTATCACATTATAAATGGGAGTTTGTAGAGCCATGGTGTGAGGCCTTTCAGCAGAAGTGGAATTATAATTTGTTGTGTACACAGGCTAGTTTCAGCATTTTTTATTTCCCATTCATGGTCTCAAGGTTAACATTCATACGCTCCTTAAGCAAGCTAAAATGATCAGATGCTGTTTTTCCCCCCTCTTTTTAATCCCACAATGAGCTATCTGCTATCACATCACACTCAAGTGTTTGCTTTTCACACCCACTGCTTTCCAAGTGCTACCTTTCGACACACAATGAGAGATGGAGGCGGAGAGGGCTCGAGATAAAAGATGAAACGAGTAATAGAGAGAGAAAACTGAGAAAGCAAATGAAAATAACAAGACATCAGAACAGACAGTATCAAAGAGGGAAAATAAATAGTAAGTGATGGTGCAAGAGACATAAAATCTATGTAGGCAGCTTTAAATAGAATCGACTGCACATCCAGTGGTTGCAGTTTCCGTAGCCACAGTTTCCGTAGCAACTTTGTCTCCTGTCCACCCTCCCTGTATCTTCAGGAGCGCGTAGAGTGTCGACTGCTAGAGGGCAGAGAGCGCCTCAGCCGGGTGCGTAGGAGCGCAGCGTCTACGGCGGAGCATACTGCAGCGGGTGGCTGTGAGGCCATGGACCGACAACTGGGGGCGCTGTCCCAGGCTCTGGAGCAATGGGAGGGGGCTGCCCTGAGGGCCAGAGACGGTCTAGAGGGGGCCCTGGCCACCGCAACAGCCTCGGAGGAGGAATATGACCGACTGACTGCCCGGCTGGAGGACGAGTTGAAGGAGCTGGATGGACGGCTGAGGGGGTGGAGCCAGGAGCTGATTAAAGCTGAAGGACGGAGCAATGGCGAGGAAGCAGTGGAGGGATGGCAGCAGGCTAAGGTACAGCAGCATGAGATTGAAATAAATGGCAACATCATGTCTGAATTATTCACTCTTCATCAGCTCACAATAGTTTATTTAAAAACGATAAATAATAAAAATGACTCCATTCAGCTGGGATTTGGGTTGGCGAACTCTGATGTGACAGTCGCCTCTGTGCTGCACTGTACCATGTTAATTTTAGAGGAGATGATTAGCATTGTTTAATGGAAAGTACAGGCACACACACCCTGTACAGACACAACATTGCCTGTATTCAGCTGTGATTGCCCTGTCTGTAATTATCCATTCTATTTGTAAATCCTAAAAACAGATTAGTTTGTAAATCAGCTTTACTGGGATGACGAAAGAGTGACAGCTACAATCCCATCAGTTCCCCTTGTTTTCTCCTCATTCTGTCTTCCCCTTCTCTCCCCTCTCCCCTCCCCCTTTTGTTTTGTTTTATTATTTTCCACTATCTCTCTCTCCCAAACATGCATCCCTTCCCCTTTCCTCTTTCTGTCCTTTCACTTGTTTGAACCGAAGTGTACAGTGATGTCTTTCTCGACTGCAGGGGTTGTTTCTTAGGCACTCTCGCTCCTCACCTCCCCTGCCGCTCTGTTTCTAACGACCACAGGATGTTTACAGTGTGACAGTTTCTCCGTATGGCCAAAGCCATGCCGGTACATCCTCAACACTCCTCCCCGGGCTTCTTCGGCCATGCCTTTCTCTGGGTTTCCTCAATTTGGGACTGTCAAGGAACAGAGGAGGAGTCTTCCCCCTCCTCCGCTTCTCTCTCTCCTCCTCCAGCCTGTTTCCTGTATCGAGCCTTGTTTTCGTTACGCGCTCGTTTGTGTGCGTTTGAACCAGTCCTGCGTCTGAGGGAGCTGACAGCTGAATTCCACCGGGAGAGAGCGTGAGAGAGTGAGAGGGAGGAAAAATGTGTGAGAGGGATTGAGTGCGAGGAGTGGGAGGAGGGAGAGAGAAAGAGGAGAGAGAGAGAGAGAGAGAGGAGGGAAGAGAAAGTAGTAGAACGATAGGAGGAGAGAAGGAGAAGAGGGAGAAGAGAGCAACGAGTCCAAGAGAACGGGGAGGGAGGGAGGGTTGTTTATTGGTAATACGTCAGAACGACAGTGAGCGGGAGAGAGTCAGAGAGCCAGAGAGAGAGAGCTTGTACATATTTGATGGGGCAGCATGTCATGACTGTGTGTGTGTGTGTGAGTCCAGAATGTGAGGCACGTTGAGAAGAGCGGGAGAACGGTATCCACAGCTCCTTCCTGACACACTCGGCGAAGAACAGAAATGCTATTGTACAAGCAGCACTGTGAGTATGTGTTGGAGTGCACGTATGTGTGTGTGTTTGTGTGTGTGTGAGAAGAGCATAAAGGACCGAGCCAGGGTGTGAATAGGAATGCCAGTGCACTTATTGAAGGGTGTCATGCAGATCCGTTGGGTGCTTGTCTTTTCTTGACACACACACACACACACACACACACACACTCTCTCTCTCTCTCTCTCTCCCTCTCTCTCTCTCTCTCGCTCTGTCTGAGCCAGCTGGTGTCTGTTTTGTGTTGTTTAGGATATACTGGAGGGCTTGCAGAGCGCAGAGCCGATGGCAGACAAGTTGAAAGGCCAACTGAACGATCTGGTGCGTTACTCCAGAGACCTGGGCTCGCAGTCAGACCGGGTCACTGCGCTTATCAAACAGCACAACAGGTGAGAGGAGTTTTCCTGCTTTACTTACTGTGTGTGTGTGTGTTTTCATCATGTAGCTTTGAAACAGAGCTGAGATTTATTGGTTAAGGCTCAACGTAATATTGTCATTCATCAACTTAGAGCGGTTTTATATCATGATTATATGATCTTACCATGTTGCTGTTCATTAGATTTCTGTTCAGTTTAATGATTTATATCAAGCTGTAATTAAATGTAATTAAATTTAGTTAAGGGATAGTTTATTGGTCGAAGAAGTAAGAAGGTAATAATGGAACATAGCTGCTTTGCATAATTGTATAATTTCCTTGAGTGTTGCATGTATTTGCCATATCATAATATCAAACATAGAACATATCGTTCATTATAACATGATAAATATTTCAGCCACGTCACAGAACCCTGTCATAAATCCAATGGGGAAGGTCCTGCAGAAAATAAGATTTAAAATGCACAAAACAGACATACGTGCATAACTCATAACAGAGGAAATGAATCCAAGAACCACACTAGAAAAAGACCCTCAAAAAACACTCCTCACATTTCTGAGTGGGCAGGTTTAGTGATTAGTTTTTACAAGCATATTTGTGTTTGAGGTGTGTGTGCATGTGTGCATGTGTGTATGTTTGTGTGGCCATCTACCCACACACGGAGTCCTGACGCGAGTCAGCTGGGTAAAGGTGAAAGATGACAGAGAGCACTAGAGCCACCAGTTGCTACGCGACATTTACAACCTTCCCCTCACCTCCGCTCGTTTGCTCTGTTTGTTTTGGTTTGTGTCCTTCTTTTCGGTTATAATTATATATTATAATTTTATGCAAGGCTAAGCGTGATTTGAGGGAAATCAGATACATTAGGACTGTTGGCTTTTCCATGCTGATACATTGCATGCTTCAATCTATTTACTGAGCTCTAATTGCCTGCTATTGAGCCCAGAAGTTAGCCTGTGTTCATTTAGCGCCTGTTTGTGAACACACCATGCGATGCCTTTTCAAAAGAACAGCAGTGCATACAAAAGAGCATGCGTGCACACAAGCATACATATTTAACACATGCACACACAAACACAGACGTCTGCAGTTGTAGAAATAACCTACTGAATTTAAATGAATGTAATAACTTTATTTTAAGATATTGTAGGATAGTGTGAAAGCACTGTAACTACCATTTATTGGCAGACAACCTGAGTCAGGTCAACTTTGGCGGGTAATTGGCTTTGGCAAAACCCTTCCTCTTTCACTTGGCTTTTTAGTCTGTAATAGACTTGGCTCTTGTGCTCTTTGCACCTGTCGTGCAGTAAGCACTGCGGAAAGAAGTGCAAGGAGAGAAGAAGGGTAAAAAAAAGAGAAGATACATGCAGTTTCTTCCTCGTCCTCCTCATAGCACATGCCAGATTTTGTCTGTCACAGCAGAAAAAAGTGCTTCTTCCACACTCATGATATCCCCACTGTGTTACCCTTTCATGCCCTCATTGCATCGTTAAAACTCAAGGGTGTTTGTGTGCATACGTGTGTGTGTGTGTACGTTATTAGACAGTTGTGTGTGATTTTACCTGTTTTCTTCATGCCTCCCTTTGCTTAAACAGCTGCACACCTTGTTTCTCTGCTGTCATATTTTCCAGCAGTTCTTCCATCCCCACCCCCGTCTTTAACCTTTGCCCACTACCCAATATGTATGAAACCCTCTTTTTTCTTTTCTTTTTACTTGTTCTGCCTCATCCCCCATTGTTATTTTTGCATATTGTTGACTGTAAATATTATAAAGAGAGTAATTGTGCGTGTTGTGTATGACCAGTATCCCTTAAAATTCTGTCCATATTGTGCATTCAGTGTCAATGCAGAGAGTAGTGTGCCCTATATTATAATACCTTAATACAGGAGACAGTTGTTGTTTGCCAGTGTTACCACAATCTTTCCCAACTTTAAACATACTGTAGTCGTCATGTGCAGACATTGTAGAAAGTCGGAAGTTAAAAATCGATTTTCTTGTCTGCTTTACTGACCATGTAAAATGTCAAAGCATCCCTTTCAGACTTCATCACCCTTCACTGCAACCTCTGTGTCCATGCCATATCTTCTCCATCTCACCCTTTTTCTTCCAGCATCAATCTGTCATCCCTCGTTCCCTTCGTCTTGTCACCCCTGTGAACTCTTGCCCCACTCATATGTTGCCTCTCAACCCCCACCTACGCAGTAGCCCTTACCACCATCCCCCACTATCCCTCTTTGCCCCAACGCTCATTGCTTCCACTTCACCCACTTTGCCATTTCTCCACCTGCCCATTTCTCATCTCTCAGGCTTTTCCACCTCCTCCTCCATAGTGTGAGGACAGTATGTACTGTATCTGAGCATCTGCACATGTATCCTCTTTGTTTTGACGAGCACATGGGCAGTAGACAGCAGCCACTTCCTCTGGTTGTAACCCTTCTTTCCTTTGTTCATTTAATTAAGCTGGATTTCAGCATGTTAAATCAGTCCTTAACGTTTCTCTTTGCCTCCAGCCTCAGCCTTCGTGCGTCCAGGGAGTGTCAAAATAAGGAGCGTTTGTTGGAGCAGAGGTTTCGTGCGGCCCTGAGAGACTTCCAGCAGTGGTTGGTCAATGCCAAAATCAGCACCGCCAAATGCTTTGATGTGCCACAGAGCGTCGCTGAGGCCTCCACCTCTCTGCAGAGGATCCAAGTAAGGAATATCTTTTTCTCTGCACCGATAATCCTTACATATGTTCTTAAAACATTGTTGGCATAAAACCGTGGTCATGTGCAGGCCTTACTGTGTTGTGTTTTTGCACTGCACATTGCTGACATCACTTGAAAATCGCACTTTTTTTGTTCAGCTGTTACTGCTCTTGATTCTGTTTATTGCTGCTTGAAATGTGATCCTGTGCACCAGACGGTTTTTCCCAGGACACACCTACCAGACACAGAACAGCAAACATACAGAGTTAATCACATTTTGTTATATTATTCAGGGATAGACAGTAGAAGAGTTGCTATTTTTTTGAATGTCACTGAATATTACGTTTAATCCATCCTTTTGAGAAGGACCTAAATTTTTAATAACCTGCTTTGGTTGCAGGATGGATAATAATACACATTCATACTCTCATGTCTGAGGACTGCCACCCAGAATGGCCGTATAGTCTCACACTCTTGGTGATTAACTAGCTCCAGTGAAGCAGTAATGATTTCAGAGCAAGTAGCGGCTGATAGTAGAGTTAGGGGAGTGTAATTTATTCACTTTCATAAACCAGAGCTGTTAAGGGAATGAAATCAACAGTCATCCTCTCGTAAAAGTCTTTTTGCGTTCCTCCACCTCTGGGCTGCCACTTTAAATCATATTGGTAGTTATGAACTAGTGCTAGCTTTTTATTTCTTTGCATGGATTTTTTAAAGACTAAACGAAGCTTGCTACCACAAAGGAACATGCTTAAAGTAAAATGATGTAATAGTTGAAAAATCAATCCACTTTCAGTGGGTGATTGCTCAAGGGGATGTCTGTATTGACATGCCCACTGTTGAGTGTTCTCTGGTGGGCTTGTTGTAGTAGCAGGACCCTGCCGTAGGCTGGATAAGCCGAAATTGGGCGCATTGTCAAGAGGGATGAGAGAAAGCTCCACAGCGGGGTCTCTGTGCCATTCTCTTCAAAATATCTGTGTGTCTCTCTTTCTGAGAAGTCTCTGTGTCTTTCTCTGAGAAGCTGGCAGGTGTAACAGACTGGCAGCCTCTTTAGAGCACCCCAGGGCCCTGGCTAAGAGTTGGGTGCTTGTCGGTTAACGTAGACGTCCCCACATCCCTGCACCAGACAGTTAATTACCTCTCCACCACCAAGGAATTGACATTATTGCTTTGAGCTAGGCTTCAAAGGTGAGATGATAATAACTAATAACGAATAAAGTGCACTTGATTTACGCCAACATTTTAAACAGTGCAGGTAGCAAACATGGAAGTTAAGTTATTTAATCAACAGTCACATGAAGAGGCACTTCACGACATCAAGAGAACAGCCGGTTATTTGAAGAAATGATTTTTATTTTAAAACATGTCAAATAAAGGAAGTGTTGTGTGTGTGTCCTTCTTCAGAAGTTTCTAGTGTAGCTTTGAGGATGAGCGGGAATGTCATAAGAGTATATGGACGTGAAGGAGAGAGAAATACAGAGGCGGTTTCATGTTTTATTTATTATTGACTTGGTGAGGAATGTGGAACAATGTTTCCACATGGCTGACCTCCAGGAGGGCCAGTGTGGGAGGGGCTGGGGCGTCCATTGTGTCACGCTTAATTGGTGGTATACAGTTACACTGGCAGGGGGAGATTTGTAGCAAGTGTGAAAAAGATTGAAGGAACAGAGAAGAGCGTGAGTGAAAATAAAGACACACATACATGAAGGAAGACAGAGGAAGACACAGACTTTGTACGCTTGTGCGTGGCTGCACTGTACCGAATTTGTGTGTGTGTGTGTGTGTGTGTGAGTGAGGGGACTATATCTGTAGTGTGTGTAAGTGATGTGCTGACTGCACAGATGGTGGAGTGGTCCCTGCTGTGCTACTGTCATCGGCTCAGCTCTGAGGGAGGGGTGTGTGTGTGTTTTTTTTCTTCTTTTTTTTTGGGTGGGTGGGTGGGTACAGAGGAGCTATGTAAAAACCAACACATCTCAGGCTCACTGACTGTCCTTATCTGTGGGTCAGACGCCTCCTCTCCTGCCACGCAGAGGGATAGTAATGACTCAGACTAATTACAGATTTTAACAGCGTAAAGTGAGATTCTGGGATGCTGAAAAACAGAGCGAGAATCACAATATTGATTTACCCATCAGCCACTGCACCAGAAGTGAAAAACAAAAAGAAGTCGGTGATTCACGCTCAGTTTATTTCTTTTTGATTTGTTTCATCCTTTCACTTTCACGCCTTCCCTTTTGTGTGTGTGTGTGTTAAATGGTCACAGTTCCTTTGTCTTTGTCTGTGTATCCCCACAGGAGTTCTTGAGTGACAGGGAGCATGGCCAGGCCAGGCTGAGTACAGTAGGAGCCAGTGGGGAGCTGCTGATGGCCGTGGTGTCCAAAGACAGAGTGGAGGGAATCAAGGCCAAGGTGGCAAACGCCAGAGAAGACTGGAAGAGCCTGATGAACAACCTGCAGATGAGGGAGGATGCACTTAAGGTTGGTTAAGATTTGTTTTTGTTTGGATGCTGCTTTTCTTGGTTAAGGTCTCCCGAGAAAAAGAAAGTCTCAATCACAGAAGGACTGCATATTATTAAATAAAGATAAACTGTTTAATTTGAATCATTAATTTGATTTATTGTGGGTATAAAGAACTTCAGAAGGTATACACATAGAGATATGGATATAGAATTGATATGCAAATCAAATCTGGACACTGGAGTATGGTCAATTTAATTTTAGCATTAACTGAGTTGTGTCAGATTGTGCACAATCAGTTTATATGAGAACTTATAACTCTAGCTGTATTTAACAAGTCAAGTGTTACATTCCCAGAACCTGCAGTCCCAGATGACGGAGTTTGAGGCCAGTGCCGAGCCTCTGCAGGACTGGCTGAACAGCACAGAGGTCAGAGTTCAGGAGAGCAGTGCTCGGCTACACGACCTTCCAGCCAAGAAGCAGGAGCTCAGCAAACTACAGGTATTGTGAAACCTAAAATTGTGTTAATTACACAGTTACAGCTGACTCCACTCTGTCTGCTGTTCTTGCAACAGTGGACAGCATTCTTCACACAGTTACTCCTATAATTATTGTGGTTCTCCTTGCATCTGTCTCCTAGTTTTTACAGTCACTCCTTAAGCAATATGTTTTGCTATACCCCAGCACCGTAATCCATACTGTGGGATCCAGTTTCTGTTAAATTGCATTATGTCATGCTGAGAGCACACCTTTTACAGTTCCCTTCACAGCTGCTATCACTGACGTGCTCTCATTTCCTCTCATCCCTCAAGTAAGCCCCTGTCATTACACCATAAATTGAATATTAAGTAGATTTTCCAAGGATACTAAATAGTTGTGGCTCTCCATCAGATATGCACACAATGTCAAATCAGCTGGGAAAAGAGAAGGACCTAATTACATTTGTCGAGCACCACTGGATCAAAATAGAGCAGCGTTTTGACACAATAGTCAGAGGAAAAGTCCAGAAATCTAATTAATTCTCTTTCTGTCACAGCTGAAGCGCAGTGTGGTTAAAAGGCCCTTTTCAGGATGCGATAACAGCCTCTGCCATGTCTGGCAGAGACAGAAAAGGAAGAGAGGCACGAAGCGTTAAAAAGATAAAACTGACAAAAGAAAAAAATATATCAAGCCCATCTCAAAGCTCAGCTCTTATCGTTGTTGCTATTTTTGTATTTACTGAGTCGCCGACTGTAGCACTTCTCCTCGTTGCCTTTTGTCTGGCCCTGCAAGCAATTACATTTCTTTCCTCAGCACCTCAGGTATAATACAATACATGTAGGCTTGAGTGTCTGAACCTGTGTTGGCAAAATCCTCTTTACCTTTTCACATATATACACCCCCGTCTTTTGTATTTTATCAGGCTTGTCTCCTTTCCCTGTTCTGTGTTTCACTGAATAACTATTTCTATTTAAAAATTAACATCAAGAGAAACACTGCTGATGCTGTTTTTTTATGATGTTCTTTTCCTCCGTGTATTTTAATGTGTTCTTGTTGCTCTGTCTGTTCTTGTGACATGTTAACCCAACCTTGTATCCCTCCTCTTTGCCTCTCACGCCCCCCCTTTTCTGTCTTCGCTTTCATATTTTTTTTTTGTCGTTTCATTTTGCTCTTGACTCAAACTGTTCATGGTGCTTACACACAATGTGCTCCATTTCCTCTGCCACTTTTAACCCTGCCCTCCAAACTGTCCGTACCCTCACATCCCATTATTGCGCCTTCATTTTTATTTGCCCATATTCCATCTCCTCCTCCTCCTCCTCCTCCTCCTCCTGCTGCTTCATACTGGCTCAGTGTGTACTGGAGGAGATGGCCAGTCGGGAGGCAGAGCTGGGCAAGCTCAGGGAAAGAGCTCATCGTCTCTGGGAGGGACAAGCAGCCGGCAAGGGCTTCGTCCACCGCGTGTCCCAGCTATCAGCACAGTATCTAGCCCTCAGCAACTTAACCAAGGTAACACTGCTCCCACCCTGTAACACCCCCCATTTCTTGTCCCCTTACTATATATGTGCTTCTGTCTGAGAAATGCTGCAGCATGCTAAAATGTGCCTTGCTTGATTCATGTACTGCCGGAGCTAAAAACTGTGGAGTCTTCTGTCCAGCCATGTTGTTTACTGTTACACTTGCTGTGTCATGCATTATTCACCGGTCTCACATCAGTCATAGTTGCCATAATCAGCTTTCCTTGGGTAAAAAGATCACGCCTCAAGAAAAGACTGGGTACCTACAGTGATTTACCTGAGCACAGTGATCTGTCTCTCGCCTCCAAAAGGTCCTTGCGGTTGCAGCCTCATCAACATAAAAAACGACCAAGGCTGTCGAGCTCGCCTTTTATCTACTGAAGCACTTCTAAAATGCCAGAGATGAAATGTGTCAGTGAATCTGACCTTTTTGAAGCTTTCGTTAGATTGGTCACACTCTTGATATGATTCATTTGATACAACATAGAACAAAACATTACACTGAAAGCAAAGCACCATTCTCTTACCACAGGACAATGAGAGTGCCCCAACAATGATGAATGAGATTTATTTTCTTTTCCGGCTAGCCAGTGGAGTGCTATTTTTAGGTCTTCTTCCCTGCCAGACATGGAAACAGGAATGAAATCATTTAAAATTGCCACTTGTAGATTGTCGCCGAAGCTCTGCACTTTACAGTTACACACAGATGTTTAAGAGTGACTGCTGCCAGTGACAACTGCAAACCAAATTCATTGTGTTTGCGCTGTAACGCGTGGGTGGGAAAGTTTCTGGAGACGAATGTGTGGAAAAACAAGACTGTAATATCAAAAGCAAACAGAAATATATGAAGACGCTCTTATTGTGCACCGGAAACAATTGATTTTCAGTGATACCGTGTTTCTCAGAAGGATTGAAGAGTGTGTTTACAGTGCTTTGCTCTGATCTCTAAAGGACAAGGCCTCCAGGATTGAACGTATTGTAGGGGAGCATCGCCTCTTCTCTCAGGGCCTCAAAGAGCTCCAGGACTGGGTGTGTGAAGCTCAGAGGGTCCTCAGCACTTGCATCTCCACCACCACGGACAAGGGCGTGTTAGAGGACCGGATGTTGCAGCTGGAAGTAAGGAGGGACAGGACGGGTGTGGGATCCTTTAAAAGAATATATCAAAAACCATCTGGAAAAAACTGTGTTGCAGTCCTTTAAAATATAACGATATTTATTTTAGACTTGGGATAATTTATGTCTGTTCCTTCCCATCTGTCTGTAGGCCTTACTGGCTGCTCGCCAGGAGAGGGAGATCCAGCTAAAGATGCTTCTGACGCGGGGAGAAGCAGTCCAGAGGAACACTTCAGCCGAGGGGGTCCCGGTGATTCGCAAACAGATTCAGGACCTCAAAGACTCATGGGACTCCTTGCTTTCTGCCTCTATTCAGTGTAAAAGGTTGTGATCGTAAACCAATCAATCTGTCAATTCAGTTGATAAATCGAGCTGGGGACTGTCTAGTTTCACTTGATTGATTTCAGTTGGTTGAAAGGTTACGGAGACAATTAGATTTAAATGTATGTATATGTGTGTGTGCGTTTTTGTGGTTGTGTTTGTTCGTCGTGCTAACTTTATTATGTCGATGTAACAGCCAGCTGGAGGGCGCTTTGTCGCAATGGACCAGTTATCAGGAGGACGTGGGTCAGTTTGTACTGTGGATGGACCGGGTTGAGGAGACACTTAGCTGCTCAGACAGACAGTACTCTGAGATGAGAGACAAGACCGCTAACCTGGGAAAGACAAAGGTATCACTTCTCACTAATATCTGCCACCCTTAAAAACTCAGACTAGATGTAAACTTATTTTTTACATTGAGGTTACACCTGTTACCTATCTACTACCTACAGTTTTTTGTTGTGGAAAGCCCTGCTTCAGGTGGATGCAGTTACACTCATTTATACCCCAGAGCCAAAATTTAATACACTGAATGTCTTCTCTTTTTTCATTCCAGCTCCTCTATGAAGAAGTACTAAGTCACAGCAGTCCTCTGGAGACTATTGCCACAAAGGGTTCCAATATGGCTGAACACTACACTACCCAGCAGGAGGTGCAGCAGCTGCAGTGTAGATACAACACCCTGAAAGAAAAGGCCAAGGTACTTATACTACAAACAATAAATGGGTTGCATTTTTGGCATTTGAATAATAAATGATTGTTTTTGAGAAACAGTTTCTCTCCACTCACTCGTGTTGTTTCATAAATCACAATTATATTCCCCTAATTATAATTTTAAATGTCATTTCGCATGTTTAACTCTCTTGTTTACAGATTTAAAGACAAAGACAGAGATTACATGCATTTTTACTGCTCACATATTATGTTAACATGTCAAACAACTGAAGTCAGTAGTGAGGCAGTTTTGTTTTAACATCATGCCATTGATTTTCAGACATAAAGTTTTGTGAGTTTAAATGACCATTGGACCTTATTGATCACAACATTCGACAGCCCACTGCTCCTGTGATATTGAGTGTATATACCTCTTCTTTCCAGTAATGTATTCAACCTGTTGTTTTGCAGAATGCAGTCAGTAAGGCCAAAGGATTGGTGCTGGTCCATCAGGAATATCAAAGGGGCTTACATGTGTTTGAGGACTGGCTAGAGCAGGAACAGGCCACTCTGGCTTCACTGTCCCATCCAGAGGGCAACGTGGATACGCTAGAGAAGACACTGCTACAGCTGCAGGTATTAATACTGTGGGGTGTTGTACATAATGTAATTGTCATGGAAGATGGAGGAAAGCTTCCTGGTGTCCATGTGCACTCTTAAACGTGTCATCATACCTGGCTCAAGGCCTTGGACAAATTAAACCACTTTAAACTCTTCAATGACTGTTTCTTCCCTTTGTAGCTTCTGCAGGAACACTGCTCAAATGGCCAGTCTTTGCTCTCCTCTGTGCTGACCAGCAGAGAGAGAGTAATCCCCTGGGGTATACCTCAGATTGAGGATCGGGCGCTGGACACCGTACAGCGAGAATGGGGGGCTTACCAGGGCCGTTTAGAGGAGACACAGACCCAGCTGAGCTCCACACTGACCAGACTGAGACAAATGGGCCAAAAATTCCTGAGCCTAGCACAGTGGTTGGAGGATATGGAGAAGGTTTCAAACATCAGACGTCATCGGAGGTCAGACAGAGCCATCAAGGAGACTCAGCTGAAGAAACTCCAGGTCAGAGAGAGACGGGGTTTTCAAGTCTTTATAAGATCTTGATATTTTGTGCAAGTGTCAGTGGTTGTAAGCAGTTCACAAAACATATCATACTCACAACGATATCTAAGTTTTACCTTTCAAAATAAAAGTCCCGGGGCCTTGCACTACAGTACGTCACTTTTCTTATTTGTGTATAGACTCCGCTCACAGCAGGCATTTGCAGAATTTCCATACTCGTCTCCTCCCTTTGGAGCATGCTTCCTGCCACTGTCAGGATGTCAGACAGTCTCAGTATTTTCCTTGACTTTATTTAGAGTAACACACATACCATATCTTATTTTTGATGTGATCTGTTAAGTCTTCAATTTTGACCCATGTTTTGATTGATTTAATTTAATAAAAAATACCAAATTTATAGTTAAATCATGAATATTTTTGACTGGATTTAACTAGAATAATGCCAATACATTTCTCTGTGTCTCTTCTGAACAGGGGTCTCTTGAGGCAGTGCTTGCACGTCAGGGAGAAGTCGATGGCCTCTCCTCTCTGGCCCAGCAGGTTCTGGAGGAAACCTACATCAGTAGTCGTGTCAGCGTGACTGCCACCCAGCTCACTGCCCGCTACCATTCCCTGCTTCTCAACATACAGGTTAGGCACTCAATACTGTCTGCTGTTCAATGATTCACATGTCATTATCTTTACTCTGTCACATCCCACAAAACTATTGTCCAAACTATGTCCAAAACCTACATTAACTGTTAAAGCACTTACAGTGGTACAGACTGAAAAGTAATTTGCCTTGTACATATACACCATGTTTTCCCAGCAAATTATTAGCCCAGAGTCTCTATATAAAATAAACATCTGTTCCAGATGAATAGTGCATCTTCATAGATCATTTGGCTCTTAAATAGTGTAGCCAGATGTGGCACATATTTTTCTATGAAGTGTGAGTTACTGTAGATGATAGATAGATAGATAGATAGATAGATAGATAGATAGATAGATAGATGAAATGCTAAATGAAATGCTCTTTGTACTTTTCGCTTGATCTGGTGTGTGAAATCTTCACTGTAGGATCACAGCATAGAGTCATAGCACCCACAGCAACACCTTCACAGATTTTGCAGCAGCTGGTTCACTCTCCTCTGCTCCCCCTCTCTGCTCGTCAGCTCTACAATTTGTCTTAGTCTTATCTGGCCATCCACATTGTTGAAATCAGCTAAATATTCAGCCATGATGTTGAAAACATTATACATAACACTAACCTACCTTTTCTGTTCTCCAACACAACAAAATCTTCCTGGCCGGTGCATTAATATGCTCATGTTTCCACTGTTGACTTCCTGCAAAAAGAGCCTCACCTTCAGATTTCAGAGCGAGACTAACTTATTTAAACACTGAGTGGATCAAGCAAAGGGAACAGAAAACACTGCTTTGTAGGGTTGTGTTGTTAGAATATCTTGTATTTTATAATAATCTTACTATACAGCATCTCGATGATGGATAAACTAAATATCAAGTTGTGTGCATTGCCCTTGGTTTCTCTGCCTGCAGTGGATTTCTCACATGTTTATGCTCGCTCACCATGGAATTTGCTCCAGTGAGAGTTTGGACTTTGTTTCTGTAACACCCCATTGAAGTAGCTTTGAGAGTTATGCCTGTGAGCCCAGCCTGTGTTCCTCTGTATACTCAGATCCAGCCTCTCTATTTGTCTGCTCCTCTGGGGGGGGACTAAAGGAAAATCAATGGGGCTCCCCCGGTCTGGGGCTAAGGCTGTAATTAAACGCTACAGAAGGCAATCTCACACCCAGCACCAGCAGTGGAAAAGCTTTGCTTGCACTCCATTGATTTTTACACATTCAGTAACACATCTGAGTTTTTGTGTGCATGTGTGTCTCCCCCTCACTCTCTCACTTTGTTTCTTTGTCTCTCTGACACCCACACCCCTTCCTTCCCCTCTCAAAATTGACTCGAGCATGTATATACTTAAAGTCGCGCCAATGCATATGTATGCGGACACATAACATCCCTCTCATACCACCGATGCCTGTAATTATACTGTGTGAAGAGGGGGCCATATGGGCTTGAGGTAGGAAGCTGTTACCTCTGTCTAGTCAGGAAAAGGTGTGCACTCAGCACTATCAGCTAATTGGAACCTCTCACCACAGGATTTGCAAGTTGAGTGAATAATGTGTCAAACCTGCAAGAAACCCTCTCCATCCTCATGGTGTTATTGACTCAAAATCTCAGTCAAGTGGATAATGCGTCAAAAACATAAAAACCCCTCTACACCTTGTAGTGAAGCTATTGACATTCTGCAGATGAACAAGTAGGGGGGAAACGGATATTTTCTGTTTTGATGCTTGATCAGAGAGTTTTTGGTCCTTGGTGGCCAAGGTGAGGCTCCTGAGACACATCACACACTTTAAAAGGAAAAAAAGATACACACCATGTTTGCTGAATTTTCCCCTGACTGAAAACTGTCAAAATTTTACAAACATTTTTAACCCCTTGAACAAAAAGAGAGCAGCTGTTGAAGCAGAGTTGTTCGCCTTATGTTCATAGTGCTATTAAATATAAGTGTTTAAATTAAATAGCAAATTAAATAAAATAAAAAAATGAACATGTTTAGCCTATATTCACATTCTATCAAATATCAGACATAATGTGTCAGTATTTTGAGTTTTAATCATGTGGTATACTACCAATTATTTTCAGTTTCAGTTTTATTTAGAGTTGTTCAACAACAACAAAAAATGCAAAAAGAACGTGAAGAAGTGATATTATGAGCTTAATCTTTTTTGGGGGTATCGAAATCACAGCAATCTATAATAACTCTAAAGGAAATGTTTGTATTGGTATCATCTTTAAAATATTTACTCCTGGCCTCTCATCCATTAATTTTTCAGGACACCATCAAGCAGCTACAGGAGGAGCTGAAGAGCATCGAAGAGGCTGATAACCTTTGCGTGTCCTTCACTGACTGGTTCAGCTCCACTCAGAAAAGCTTCACCGAGTTAACAGACAGCTCCGAACCTCTGGACCGCATCGCCATGGAGAGGAAGATGAAAAAACTAGAGGTATTTATCTATTTATCTTGATCTATACTGTAATTTACTCCTACGGTCACGATCCCAGAGCCCCCATTTTTCAGTGAGGCATTTGGATACAAGGTGCAGAGCAGTGCTTAATACACCTCTCTGAACAGGTTGCAATAAATCAGCGCAGGCGTTGGGTATTACCATGGCAAATTGATGAGTTAGCAAGACTTCAGTTTGCAGTCGAGAATTTTAGTATAAACTCATGAGTTCAGTATCCAAGCCAGCAAAAATGTCCTTGTGTAATCTCTTTTTCTGCCAAGCAACATATGGTACCTGCTCGTAACATGAAGTGTTCAGATTAATTTGGCAGCTATAATATGCTTGGCCAGTAAAATATGCATGAAATAACTGTAAAGCTGTATGTACCTAAAATATTTGGATAGTGCTCCTGACTAAAAGAAACTCACTGCAGTGGCATAATTGTAACAGTTTCTCATGCTCTCAAGTGGGCATTGGAGCGGGAGTAGCTTTGCTTAAACGTGCACAGACTGCAATAAAAAGAAAATCACCACTATCGTTTGCTTGGCATAGTTTGTATGGAGTGTGTAGAGGATCGGGTGAGTATGTGTGTATCGATCGGCTCTTTATGAAGACAAAGCGGGTGCTGCTTTAGAGGAAGTGTGGTAGCCGGGAGAGACCTCCCACTGTGAAGCAGAGGATGAAGAAGCGCCGGTGTCAGGAGCCTGCTGGCACAGACACTGTAATTGATGCAGTGCCCTTACCGCTTCACATCACACACACACATTCACACACACATTCACACACACACACACACACACCTCCAACACTCGCAAAACCCATCCAAAACTACTAACTAACAAGCTGCAGCAAACTCTCAAACTCATGAATCCACTGATTTTTTTTTTCCCCACTGCCTTTCTTTATGTATCACTGAATCTCATTTTTCTTTGTCTACCTCACACACACATATCCACAGACACGTTTACGGGCACACACATAGACATTTACAATACATCATCTGGTGTGAGCTTTGCAGTAATCCCTGTCTGGGATCGATGCTCTGTCTCTGCATAGGGACTGAAGACATGCTGTCACCACATGTGTCCTTCCAGCACTGCAGATAACACGCGACTGCTCCATCACTTACTCATTCTCCTGTGGTGAGAGCTACAGGGTTCTTCAGTGAGCTGGGATGATTATGCATTGACACAAAGACCAGTAGTCAATAGCTGTGTCAAGGGCCATTAGTTTGGATTTAGAGTTCATTTTATACTGAACTGCAAGTATATGTATGGATCATACAGTCATAGACTAGTGTTTAGTCACGTTGTCTATAAATGTGCTGTAACTTCATTAAGTATTGTGATAATCATGGTAAGACATATACGTTCTTTTCAGAAGGCATAAATTGCCTTCTTGGTCTGGGAAAATTTGGTAGCTTGCATTTTAAATCATTTAATTACCATTTTCATTTATTTTTTTAAGCAATTAGTTATATTTTTTTGCCTGTCCCCGAGAGTGTTCCAAAAAAACTCATGTCACCGGCTGGCTGCTAGAAAAATAGTATGCAGGGCAAAATGCTAAAAAATGCAAAAAAGGAAAGGGTTTCTCCCTCTCTTAATTAGGCCCTGCCCGTTTTCCTCTCCCACTTTTTTAAATTTCACTGGCATTTCATAAATGTTCAAGGACAGTTCTTTCCCCCAAAGTGCTTTCTGATGCACACAGTCAGGGTTTCTCTCCAAAAGGTAAAAATAAATATCCATCCATGTTTAAATGTCTGATTTGTTATGTGAAATAATAAATAATACATAAATAATCACATACAGTGCGACATAATGTTGTGACATTATTCTATTAATATTCCAGTTCTGCTGAACCGTTTTAACAGGATCTCTGCCTGTGCAGAATATAATACGAAGCTTCTGCAGTTTGCTGCAGTACATACATTTAAAGCAGAGAGACATTGTCAGCAGAGCTTAGTGCTGCTTACGGGGTCACCTTAGTAATGTTCTAACTCTGTGAGTAGATAATGCAACTGATGTACATGGTTGTTAATGCCACAGTAGATGTATTACACTACACAATGAAGCATGAAAACTGATGCAGGATCACTAGTGGTTATAATTTACAGCTGGTGTACAAAACACTTGACATTTATAATTGGTCCTTACATGGTACAAGAGCGTTTACAGCATAAAGAGCACCTTGTGTTCAGGACCTCATAGATAATGTTCACCAGACTGTGTACAATTGTAGCATTATTCAATGATATGAAGCTAAGTAGATTTCTGAGATATTATTTTGTCCTTGATGGTGCCGAATTGAACAGTGAGTGTGTAAAAAAAAACATTCACAAGTTTCATTTGGTTCCTCAAACAGTCTTAAAAAGCACAATTTATCATAACCAAAACAAACCTTTTATGGGATGCTTGCTAACTGCCAGTTTCAACATAATGTTGGAAGTTTAATTCAACACATGGTTGCTCAGGATACTCAGTGTCAGGTATGAGACGAGAGCAGATGTTGCAATATGGAGTGGAGAAAATGAGTCATGCGGAAATACATTTACTCCAAATGACAATTACCTCAGGCTTCCGCTTTTTAGCTCACGTGTTAATCACACAGATTTGTAGGAATTGAAGAATATTGAGTTTCTCTTATTATGGTGATAAGGCAAGACTGTGTGCATTGTTATTGGAACATGCCTGGAGCTTCATATTAAGCAGCTAACGTGGACGTGTGCGTACAGACACAAGGCTTGTTAAATTATATTATCAACAGCAATAGCTGGAGGTCTGGGGTTGTTGCAGTGTGAGGCCACTCTCTACTCAAGTAATAATAGACAGATGATGAAAGCTAGATAGTGTCCCATCGAGTGGAGGTCTGTGTGTGTGTGGTGTGTGTTGTGGTTGCCCTGGAAACCCCTGCGGCTATTGCTGCCTGTTAAGGGTCCTTATAATTGGGTTCCTCCTTTTATATTACTCACTGTGGTTTCTCCACACCATGACCTCCAAGTCTTCCTCACATCTAACCGTGCAGGTGTCAGCCTACCTGATGGGTTTAAAGCCTTTCAAAGACACTGTAAGGCTGGTGTGAGTGGCTGGGGGTACCCATGAGGTGAAGGACAAAGAATCGAGTTTGAATGTTAACCTTAAAATCATGAAAACTACGAGTGCACATGACTGAATTTTGGTACCCCAGTACAGAGAAGTAGTCTTGTATTCTTTTCCCTTAAACTCAGCAGTGTATGAAATGTCCTGGTTGAAGGTCTTTTAGTATAAAGTAACGGTGATAAACATGGTAGCAACACCCATGCTGAGTTGTATATGTGCTTTCTCTTTCACCCAGACTCTCCAGTCTGAGCTTCAGCACGGGCACGGCTTCCTGAAATCACTGAGGGAGCGAGCAGAGAAGGCAGCGGGCTTCCTGAACGAGGCTGGAGCTGAGAGTTTAGGAGGGGAGGTAGAGGCTCGTCTTGCCCAGCTGGAGGAGCTCGCAGGCGGGCTGAGGCAGAAGCACAGCTTTCTACAGCGGGCGTTGCTGCTTGCTAAGGAGTTTCAGGACCGGTACAAGGCTCAGGCCCAGTGGCTGGTGGAGTCCAGGGCTTTGCTCAGCACCCCTGTAGAGCCCAAGGCTGAACTGTACCAAAGGAGAGCCCTGCTGGCTAAGTATAAGGTATCTGAATACTGTATTTAATTTAAACTCATGGCCCTGGAGTGTATTGAATTAATGCCACTTTCTGTAATTTTGCACTTTGGTGAGTCCAAATGGCAGCTAGACCTTGCTGAATGTTATTAACTTAATGGACCACATGAGTGTCCTTGCAAGTCTTAACCCATTAGCTTAAAAAATAAATATACTTTCCATATACCGTTGCTTTTTTTATTTAAAAATGTCTGTGTGCTTTGGAAAACGGTTGATAGTATAGTAGAACCATCTAATATGACAACAGTAACTCCACATAACTTACTAACATGTACTATGGATGGTCTTTACACTGTATTAGTCGATACTAAAGATACACATTGTCTGTCTTTGTCCCCAGGCTCTGTTACAGATGGTTCAGTCCCATGATGGATCCATCAGGTCAGTGGTGGAGAAAGGTGATGCTCTGCTGGCCTCTGTACATTATCCATCCATCAGAGACAAAATGAACAGACTGAAAAAGGACTACGCTGGACTCTGTGACACGGCCACGGTGAGAACCTGTGCTCAGATGACATAAACTGTTTGTAATCAACATAATTTGTCTGTCTGTGTGTGTGTGCTCACATTTTGTGAATTGTGTGGTTCAGGCCCACGTTGAGAATCTGGAAAGCCAGGTAAAGGAACAGGAAGCTTACCACAACGAGCTCCAGGAAGTGGAGCGCTGGCTGCTCCAGATGTCCAGCAGGATGGTGACTCCTGATCCCACTGTGGGTGGCAGTCTGGAGGCAGCCACTCAACAGCTGGCCAGACACAAGGTGACCAATCACATTATCTGATTTATTATTATTATTTTTTGCTGTTGTTTACAGAGTTTGTAGAGTTGCTATTTGAGTTGTCAGATTCAAAGTGTTGGTTTTATTATAATGAATGAACATGTACTTCCAGTAAAACTTGTCTGTATGTTTCTGTAACTTCATGTTGTAGCAAAATTACTGAAGTTTTCACTTCAGCTTTTATCATGCTGTGGTTACTGATTGTACACATGATTATAGTATAAGTGCTTAAATCACACAATATGGTTATAAGTTAAGAATCATTAGTATCAGCTGTACCTGATACATTTTTAGCACAGTTTTATCAGTTTTACTTGACTGTATACAATCACAACAACACAGTGTGAAACTCATTATTTAAACCACAAAAGTGTACCACAAAACAAATTATATTCATTAACGTAACAAAATGATGGATTATGACTAATGTGACATGTTTATACTTTTATTTTGCTAAAATACATTAATTTATAAAAAAATCTATTAATAATTTCTAGATAAAAAACAGCTTAGTTTCAGTATAAAATGTACTTTCTGTACAGACTTTTTGTTTAGAAAACTATAGTGGCTGAAATCTAATTTAAGTCATGTTAATTTTCTTATGTTATTCATCTAATACCATGAGACCTCCCTGTGCGGTGTCAGTCTCCTCTGACCTCCTGTGTTACCTTTTTAACATGATCCGACTTGTTACTTTGCCCTCCACAGGCCATCATGGAAGAAATTGCAGGCTTTGAGGACCGCTTGGCAGGCCTGAAGGAGCGAGGAGCCCACCTGGTACAAGGCTGCAGTGATCGTGTGCAGAGCAGACTGAGACAGCAGGTTCAGGCTCACCAGCAAGGCACCAGAGACAGCTACTCTGCCATCTGTAGCACAGCGCAGAGAGTGAGTGAGGAGGATGGAGAGAGGGTGGAGGGGACACAGACGAGAATGAGGAGGAGGAGGAGGAGGAGGAGGAGGAGGGGGATGGGAAGATGAGAAAGACGTTTATTCTGTATTTGAAGTTGTGAAATGCTTCTTTTATGTTTATCATGTAAGATATTTTGGTGTGCTCAATATGCGCACATTTGCACATGCATGCACAGATACACACCCTCCACTTAACAGTGCTATTAATATTTCAACAGCCTCAGCATCCACTTAATCCTAACCCATTCTGACACTCGTCTCTCAAGACGGCCCTTTACTGCCAGTGTAAGGGGCACGACCAATTAAGGCTGCCAAAGTGGAGCTCAACAGCAGCCATACTCAGACAGACCCCACCAGCCAAAATCACTAACTCAATCTCCCCGTATTAATCTCTGCATATCCCCTGTCAACCCTACTTTTTCATGCCTGAGCCAAAAATGGTCACACGCCACTATTCAGTAGATCTGGCGAGCCCTCTAATCCAGCCCCACTCTGTCATTTTGGCAAACTCCACTCTGTCATCATAGCTCACCTCCCAAGACACCACCTCCACCAGCACTCGCACATCCAATCTGGCATTGTGTGATCCAGCCACACTTTACCAATACGCTGCTGGCTCCTCTACAACTGCGCCTCCAGTGTTACGGTGGCTGCCAACTGTGTCCCAGCACAACACAGCTCTAATATCCTGCCTGCCATTTGCCACCATGCCAACCTTCTAGCCTTTGCCAAATACACTGGGCAGTTTGCCAATACATTGTCCCCCCCCTCCCCTCCTTCTTTCGTTCTTTCAGGCTCTCATATTAACACTGTCAATCAGACCTTGCTGTTTCGCTCTCCCCTGGAGGTCACGGACGCCTCCACATTCAACACCTGTCAAATACAACACTGCATTACTGCCTACTTGTTCGGGTTTTATCATTTAATGTGTCTTTGTGTTTGATTATGCTACACTGGCTTCAAAGATATGCAGTCTAAGAGTATCTAGCTACTTCCTTTAATTTCATATTTGTCTTGTTACTGCATGTTTTGCTGTTATTAGTACAAAACATTGTGACCTGACTTGATGTGTAGGATTTTTATTGAAAGTAGAGTGTTTATAACATGGAAGTATAAATCTCCAATCGAGACATATAGCACTGAAATGTATCTATCTATGTCTAACAGGTGTATCAGAGTCTGGACCATGAGCTACAGAGACATGTGAGTCTCCAAGACACGCTGCAGCAGTGCCAGACCTGGTTGACCTCTGTCTCAGAGGAACCAGAGCCTCCTTCACCTCCTCCTCTTAGCCTGGACGAGGCGCTACAGCAGGTCAGTAAACAACAACCTATTCCTAAACAAGAGTTGTTTGAACAGACGCGTACCTTGATTTCTACTTCTCCCAAAGAAATTATGAGCAGATGGTAACTGTAGTCTTATACTGTACATAGCTGTCCTATAGAAATCATGGACAGCTTGCTTGATTGCATGTTTTTGGATGGGAACCAAATGTGTGCAAAGTGTCGTGTAGTTTTGCAGATTGTCCAGATAACATGATCGGTCAGTAAAATCACAGGAACATTAACAGACTCTTCTTTTGGCAGGTGAAGCAGGAGCGGGCTCTCCAGGAACAGGCCAGCACTTACCTCCAGCTTGTGTGCTCAGCATGTGACCTCTCTGAGCCGAGGGTCAGAGAGACTGCTGGAGCTATCCAGCAGGTCAAACTGCAGGTCAGTTAGATTTAACAAGCCTTTAAACAAAAGATAGACAGTCGAATACTTGATCGTAAATGGTTTTTTGGGGGGGGGTTTGTGTCTAGATTGAGGAGCGTATGCTGCTTTGTGAGGAGGTAGCGGACAGCTGGAGGGACATTGAGGAGCAGAAGGCCGATCTGGAAGTCCAGCTGAGAGAGACTGAGCAGCAACTTCAGAACCTCATCAGGAGACCTGCTGAGCTGGAGCCTAAGATTGCACAGAACCAGCTGGACAAGGCACAGGTCTGTGTTTGGTTTGAATGCTGATGATGCATTGTTGTAAAATTAATTTCACTTGTCAACATTGTAGACGAGCAAATAAACTCCAGTTCCAAAGTTCACCGTGGATATCCGCTATCTTTCCTGCAGGAATTCCTTCAGCAGATTAGGGAGAGACAGTCTGAGGTAACCCATTTGAATGAAGCCACTGGTAGGCTGACAGATGGACAGGTCTCTCCTGCTTTGGATGAGATAAGGAGACTGAGGAAAAGCTGGATGGACCTGGGCCAGCGGGCTGAGGAACTGGAGGCCCAGCGGGGGGAGGACATGCAGAGAAGTGGGGAGTACCAGGAGATTGTTGTTGCTGTGGAAGAACTCTTTCACCAAGTATCCAGAGAATGGGACTACCTCGCCAGGTATCAAGCTTTTCTGTGGAAACATACTGTATGTTCATTTCTGATTGGATGTATTTATTTATTGACTATATATATATGTGCATTATTTACTGTATACACACTTTGTTTGGTATTACAATCATTATTTTATCTCAGCAAAAACAACTACTGTTTGTGTTTATTACTTTACTGTAATGACCAGATGTCCTATAACCCATGTCTATGTGTACTTAGGGCTGACACAGAGAGTACAAGTGAGCATCTAGAGGCTCTGAGGAAGCTTTCCAGTGACCTAGAGGAACAGAGAGCAACTCTAGAAGACCTCAGAGACCAGAGACAAGCTATCCTGCCTCGACTTAGCCTGCTAGACAAGGAGCTGGTCAAGCAACAGGTGGAGCTCCATTCTCTTTAGCTGCTTCTTAAGATGGTTGGAAACCTAAAGTGACATAGAGTAGATACTTATACAGTGTTCTGTGTTCTTTCACTAGGTGGGTCACCTGGAGCAGCGGTGGTCCCAGCTTGAAACCCTGATCCAACAGAAGATCCAGGACTCCGCACAGACACTAGACGATCTTGCTCGGGTTGAAAGCCAGCTGAAGGATGCCAGGGAGTGGGTGGAGGAGCAGCGTCCTGCTCTTACCTCTGCACTGAAAACCAGTCCACCCCCAGATCTGGCACAGAGTTTCCTTTTCGACCACCTGAGTGTTTGTGTAGAACTAGAGGCCCGTCAGCAGTTGCTGGGTCAGGCAGTGAGCGAGGCCCAGGCTGTAGCTTCCAGACTCGGGCTGAGTGAGAAGAGATGCCTACAGGAGCTCGTTGAACAAGCCCAGACTGAGGTGGAGGCTCTGGGGGCTCGGGTGGCCCAAAGGAGGAAGTACCTCAGTAAGGTACACAGCTGGATTTTTGTACCAGATACAAGTACATGTTATTTATAATTTCTGAATAGACCCAACTTTCTTCTGATCTGTTGAAAATGTCTGTTTAATTCTTCCTCTCTAGGCCTTCACAGAGAGGACACAGTTCCTTCAAGGCCTGGGGAGAGCACTGTCGTGGGTGCAGCAACAAGAGAGGAAGGCTTTGATAGATGACCACATAGCACTTCTTCCCGAGGACCTAGCCAAACAGGTTGCTGCTTGCCGGGGCGTCCAGAGTGGTTTACGTGCATACCAGAGAGAGCTGGCATCTCTCTGGGTACAAGGGCGAGAGCTAGAAAGAGATGCCACGGACAAAGAGAGAGCAGAAACTCTGGCGAGACTTGAGAAGCTACAGGCAGCATTCGAAACCGCCTTACAGAGGACGACCCAGCGTCTCACAGACTTGGAGAAAGCCTTGACCTCCAGGAAGTACTTCCAGGTTGACCTGGATAAGACATGCCACTGGTTGAGACGAGCAGATGCCATCACCTTTCCTGAAATCAATTTAAGCAACACTGATGATACATCGGAGCTGCAAACACAACTCTTAAATTTTCAGAATGTCCTCGAACAAGCTTCAGAGTACGAGAACCTTCTTCTTATCGTCCAAAGAATAGGCCAGGAGATCCTCCCTACTCTGAACGAAATCGATCATTGCTACCTAGATGAGAGGCTCAATGCCCTGCCTCAGCAGTACAACGCCATCCTAGCTCTAGCCAAAGAGAAAAAAGACAGAGTCCAGCAGATTATCTTGGAGCAAAAAGAGTTCAGCACTTTCTTTGATATTACTCGTAATGCACTTGAGGAGCTTCGGGAGCAGTTTGACAATCTGGAGAAGCAGACTATCAGTATTAGAGAGGAGGAACTTGTTTGTCTAATTAATGAACACAGAAATATTAATGAAAGTTTATTCCACATTAGCCCCGCTGTGAGAGAACTTCATGGCAAAAACGAGGGATTTCTCAGCAGAGGTCAGCAATACAGAGCTGAAGAGACACATCAGCTGGTCAGTCAACACAACACACTGAAAAGGATGAATGATCAGAAGATTAAACACTTAGATGACTGCTTGAAAACAGTAGTTAAACACAACATAGTATCCACCAAGTTGGACTCAGAGTTGAAGTCTGTGAAGGAGAAGCTGGCCAGACTTAAGTCAGACACAGAACAAGGTGCCATGGATAAAATCACACATCTGTATTCGCTGCTTGAAAGTCTGGATTGTGTGAGCTCTCAGGCTGAAGAATGTAACCAACAAACTAAAGGCCTTTGTCTGAAGTTTGATCCCGCTGCCTTTCAGGAAACTACACTGCAGCTTGAATCATTGCAGTCTTTACGGTTAGAAGTGAAACGTTTTGTTGAAGAAAGTGAAACGAAGGTGACAAAGAATGAAGACTTCACAAGAGAGAATGAGAAAATGTTGGAATGGCTGAGGACTATCAAGGACCAATTGGAAAAGCCATTGACCCTTTCAGAGATCAAAACTGAGAGGGTGTATGAGGAAATGCGCAAACTGAAGATTGTGGAAGAGGAAGTGAAAAGTAGACTGAGGATAGGAGATGCTTTGGGTAGCAGAGAAAAGCAAAGGTACTTTAGTAGAAAAGAAACGGTTCCTGCCCACATAGAAGAGAAACTACAGCAGCTGGCAGAGCTGGGAGCTGAAGTTCAACGAGGAATTAGCAAAAAACAGGTAAGTGTATACGTTATTCCATCAGAGAGACATTGTCTTTATTTTTAAACAATCTAAACAAAACTGAGTGAAATCGATGCATCAGCCAAGTTCACATCCTGGAATCAGATCCATCTTTCGTGGCTCAAATTTGCTGAATATTATTAGTCTCCTGTTCACCCTTCAATATTAATACACCGAGGGCAGCTGAAACATTTAAAAGACAGTTCAAGAGATTCCACCTTTGAATAACTACTTTTGTTATTATTCATTTATAAATGTTTTGGGATGGATTTTTTTTATGTTTTTTAAAAACTAAACAGAACTTTACATGTATAAAAACTTGAACATCACTTTTATTGCACATACAGTATTATTCCAGTGAAAACTAAAAGTTGAAGTTGAATTTTTTATGTATCTGCAGACATAGTGCACTTGAATGATTTAGGCTTTTCTATCTTGATTTGTATGAAGAAATTAATAACGAAAGAAGCAAGAACTGAAGTTAATGAAATCACCTTCTACATATTCTAGCTGGCAGTGGATCAAGTTCTTTCCCTGGTCCAGAGGCACCACTTATCTCTGCAGTCCATGCAGACATGGCTGGACTCTGCCGTGGCTGTGCTCCAGAGGGCTAGCTTGGGGGTGGAGCTTGAAGACCAGACAGATTGTGTGCAGGACCTGGAAGACATTTCAGCTCAGGAAAAGAACTTTATAGCCGGTTTAGAGGAACTGGAGACTTTGAATCCTCTGCTGGAGGATTTAATGGAAGCAGGAGTGACGAGTGAACTCAGAAAAAAAGTTGAGGCGATGCAGCTGAGAAACACTGAAGTCAAGCAGCAGCTGGATGCTCACAGAGAGGTTCTTCAGAGGTGTGTATTAATGTAAATGTAAAGGCAAGTAACATATGTATACACAGCTGTGCAATCCACATGATGCATATTTTAATAATAAACCTCACCAGTTTTCATAATTTTATCAGTTGTGCAGCTCTGTGGACTTCCTTCCAACATGAGAAGGAGACACTGGTTGAACAGATGAACGATGCAGAGCGCAAGATGGCCATGTACACCACAGCTAAAGCCATCAGCATCCAGCAGGCAGAGGAAAAGTGTCAGAGATACATGGTGAGACACTGTCTTACACTCATAAAACAGAAATATTATAGCTAAGGGTGATTAGATGTTTACATAAATCATATAACTTATGCGTGATGTGTCCTACGTGGCTACGTTTGCTCATTAATATTTAAACAGTGTACTGTTTATGCATTCTTCTCTTGTGTGTCTGCAGAGTTGTTTTCTTAGGGGAGACTTTTAGTTTCCCACAGTATAAATGTTGCAGAAGCATTCACGATGATTTATGTGTGTCATTTTCTGGCTGTAGTCTCTGGTGGCTCACATCAACCTGCTAGAGTTGCCTCTGAATGCTATGAAAGAGAATGCGGCAGAGTTAGAGCAGATCATCTCCGAGTCCAGCAAAGCCGTCACCAGCCACTCTGTGTCGTCACTGTGGCAACGGTGGACCAGGCTCCGCAGTGTGGCCCGAGCCCAGGAGAGGGCACTGGAGGACACTGCGAGGGAGTGGAGGAACTTCACTGAGAAGGTGAGAGAGGATACTGCAATTTCCGATGTGTGCTCTGCATGCTCAAGTGAATGCTGTATGCGCGTGGGCGGTGTGCCTCAATAATGAGCATGTGCAGTGTAAAACTAACCATCAGTGTGTCCACAGAAGCTGTTTATACATCACACTTACAGACGACACACACACAGAGTCTAGAAAATTGTTGCTTTTACAGATTTAGGTCAATTGCAGCAACAACCGAACACCAGTTGGTGTGCTGTGATGTAACTCCAGGCTTCAGGCCAGCTGTGTCCTCCTGCCAAAACGCCTGTGTCATGAAGCGTTTTCCCGCCTTTCGACCTATTTCAAGTGTGAACGTTGTCAGCTCCCAAGAATTCCCACAAAGCACTGCTCCCTAAAAGGGAAATTAGGTCAGACTGTTGGGAATGGTGTTCACTTCCTCGTATGTGGCACTTTCCTGTTGTCCATTGGTTTTCTATGGCCTCTTTGTTCTACTGGACATGATGTCATTCTGTGCACTTGAATCTCCAGACCCTCGTTTCTGCCTTTGACTTATCACAGGGAGTACTGTGTACTGTACTGATAAAACTTTGAAAGATCATGAGTGAAATGAGAAATGTCACAGGTGGGATCACATGTTGCTCTCAAATTGTTGTAGTTATTTGCAGGAGGCCTGAAAAGTTTCCAGTATTTAACTTGGGGAAAAAAAGCAAAATTTGAGACAAGTCATAAAAACAAAAAATATATTGTCTCTTGTCTCTTCAATCATCTTGTGGTCCTTTTAGATTTGTGTGTCCTGGCCTTGAGGTTTGGAATCACTGCTTTAACAACCCACCATTAAACTAAACGTGGACTGTTATTCTCTCAAACTGGCTCTCTGGTTCACAGAAACAAAGAGTCTGTGTGCTACCAGTGGTCAAAAACTCTGCAGGGTAGCCTTAACGATTCAGTCAACACAGATGTACTGGCTTACTCTCTTGGATCGTCAGTAAATTATTAACCCTAAATGTGCTGCATCAACTGAAGCTGACTCTCTCTGAACTTCCCTCAGATGGAGAAGGTGCGCACTGTGTCCCAAGACCTGCACGGTCGCGTCCCTGACAGCACAGTCGAGAAGGCTGCCACCAGGGCAGCGCTTCAGAGCCTCCTGGAGTACCACGACTCCTTCAGCCTGGAGGTGGAGAGAGAGCAGTCCATCCTGGCATTGCTGGGGCAACACACTCGCAGCCTCAGAGGAGAGGAGGAGGAGGAGGAGGCGATGGAGAAAAAGACAGAGAATGGACATGCGGAGACACCTTGTCTACAAGAAATCAGAAGCATGCAGGAGCAATATGAGTGGTGAGTGACCCGATGCAGCTAAACTTTAAGTCGTAAAAGTGATTATCTTATCTAGATTTGAACATTTTTGTTTGAATTCTTTTGTCTTGTCAAGCCTTGTGATGCGGGTACGAGCCAGCAGGGCTCAGGTACATCAGGAGTTGAGGGAGAGAGAGGAGGTTGAGAAGGAGCTGGGCTTGGTCAAAGGCTGGATTCAGGATACCCGTGGCTTACTGCTGAGTCCTACTGCAGACCTGGATTCACTGCTGCAAGAGCTAGAGGTAGGCCACTATATTTACACACCTAACACAACAAACCTAGATACAGAACTCTGATTTTTCTGTCTTGTGTCAACATAAATGAAAGTATCATGTCATAACAGAAAAGAATGTGATTTCGCATGTTGTTTGTGTTGTAGACTGCACATGGCGAGGTCATCAGCAGGCGTCAGAGTGTGGAGCGTATGACAGAGCTGCAGCAGTCCAAGTACCAGGACCTCCATGCTGGCCTGCCCTCTGAGCTCAGCATGCAGCTGGCTGAGGTGACTCTGGCTCTGGGCTCTGCTGAGGACCAGGTGAACACTCACGGCAACAGTTTGTTAAATGTTGTGTCAAACAGGAGTTATTTGGTGGTGTAGGTTTGCAATGAAATATTGACTGTTTACAGTAGCTTAGTGATCTTGTGTATGACTTCCCTGCTGTAGGCCTCTTACTGAGAGTGCATGCTAAAATATTCCATAACCATTCAGCATTGTTAAAAGGCTTGTTAAGTGAAATGTGTGTATTTCTGTTATTTGCTTTAGGTCCAGGCGAGGGAAAGGGAGGTGCAGCAGACCAGAGACGTGAAAGAGGACTTCAGCTCCAGACTCCAGGACATCGAGGCGAAGCTGAAGACCATCGCTCTGAAATTGGAAGACAAGGGTGCCGACCTGGAGGAGGCCAAAGAAGAGACCAAAGTAATCAACCAGACAGATTGACTAATTAACAAGCAATTAACCCCAGTTAAATTGGCTATTCATTTTGCAGATGTTGAGGTTAATGAGTGTGCGAGAGTTGGAATGGCATGAACTGAATTCTGCCTTCAACGTTGACCCACTTCTGAGAGGAGTATTCCAGATGGGAGTCCCTTACCTCCTGTTCCCCTTCTTGTTGCCCCAACTTTTTTCTTCTCTCACTTCTCTGACCATCTGTAGACTGACAATGCTGAGAGTGTGTGTGTAGTTAAAGGAATGGTTTGCCCTTTTTTTAAACTAGTCTGACTACTACCACCTATAAAGCTAATTAATCACTGCAGCATGTCATTACACGTTCTTATACAAATGAAACAAATGGGACCCCTTTGTACTGAGGCAGGCTAGTTATTTCCAATGCTTTATGCTAAGCTGACCTGCTGCTGCCTGTAACTTCATATTCATCGTACAAACATGAGAGCGGTATTAATGTTTTTATGTAATTCTTGGCAAGAAAGTGAATGTCAAACAATTCTTTTATCGCACCACTTCTCTGTTACTCTCTTACAGGCTCTTTGTGAAGAGTGTGAATGTTGTGGTCGCTCTCTGGCAGAGTTAGGAGTGGCGGTACAGGAGTTCGGGGAGCAGAACCCTTTATTGTGTAAGCAGCTGGGTGATGCTGTGGCCAAACTGACAGAGGTGCAGCGCCACACCACACAGCAGGTCCAGGACAGAGCCAACAGACTGAAGAAGGTGAGATGTAAATTCAGTTCAACATGTCACGTTGACCCCTGAACATATATATATATCCTTTATATAATTTTGTGGCCAATATTAGGTGATTCTGTTTCATTCGTTATAGTGTGTGTGAATGATCTTTTCTGGTCTTGGTCTTTCTCTTGTGAGCAGGCAGAGAGACAGGCTGAGGAATATCAGGGTATGAGGGCATTCATTTTGGGGTGGACAGAAAAAGCAGAGGCTCTTGTCACCGGCAGTATCATCTGGAGCTCTGCGTCCCAGCTGCAGGAGCAAATTCGAGCACACCAGGTGAGTCTTAATGAGTGTCACAGCAGGGAATGAGCTTGAAGAAGAAAAAAAAACTGGGTTCTGATACATTTTATATTTACTTTTCCACAAAAATAAATTAAACTCCCGAATCTGAAGACGCCTCACACATTTACAGCTAATTAGCTTCACACACTTGTTTGATTTCTCACTGAAATGTCACAAACTGTACGGTGTGTTGGCCGGCCTTAATTAGTATAATTGTAAAACATAAAAAAAGCTCCTCTCTCTTTGACTTAATTTATGTTCCTATGGTGACAGGCATTGCTGCGAGAGTGTCGGGGTCTCCATGGTGACTTGGAGGCCATGGGGGAGAGGGAGGGGCAGCTGGGGGAGGTGTTGCAGACTGCGGGGTGGATCCAGCAGGTGAAACACCTCAGCAGATGCACGGAGGAGCTGCAGCAAACTGCCAAGACTCGCCTGCAGAGTCTGCAGGATGCAGCAAAGGTAAATTATATTCACTTTACAGGTATCAGACATCAGTAATAGTTAACCTCTAAATCGTTTTAGGGCACTCTGATGAAATTATCTTCAGATGAATTAATGAAAGTGCAAATGTTCATTTCAGTAATCCAAACAAGAGACGTCAAATACACCAGAGCTACAACTCAAGAGTGCCCCCTTATGGTCATTCACCAAGTATTACACCATCATAATGGATTGCAGTGTTTCAGCTTGTGCAGCAGTAATCTGTTACGCTAATCTGATTGCCATACAGCTGGTACCCAGATGATGGCTGCTGCTGATTGTTGCTAATAACATTGTGTGTTTGGAAATGTGTTTACAATTCCTCCTGTGAGTCTTGATTTTCTCTGGGTCTAGAGCGTAGACACAGCACAACCCGTATTTGTTGTGACTGTGATTTAATTTCCTTTTACATGAAGTATATCTAGGTCAATTGGAAATTGCAAATGAAGAGTTTTGTTTAAAATAGATACATGCCTTTGTTTAGGCCTAACTTTATACACAACACATTTTATGGGTTGGTGTGACTGAAATATTTATTTCTTTAAGCATGTCAGATTTACCTCCTATAGTGTGTTTTTGATACATATACTATTAGATTCTCCCACTAGAGACTGATATGTCTCTGACTCTTCTCAGGACATGTCGCGTTTGGAGGCAGAGGTGAAGAACCTTCATGCTGCTATAGACCAGATCCAGGTCACACTTGCTTCCCCAGACCTCAACAGGCTCAGCCTCAGAGAGCAGCTCACACAGAGACAGGTAAACACACACATTATTGCTTCATAATCCAGCATTTAAACATGATTAGAGATTCAACAGTGAGAGAATACCGCACATGCGCACATGCATTTGTGTGTTTACAGCTTTGATATGACATCCACAAACAATCTTCATCTGTCTGCATGCAGACTGCTTTATCCTCCTCACTTTCTAACACCCTCCCTTCATTCCTTCACAAGCGTCTGCTGGTGGAAATGGAGGGCTTCAAGCAGCAGGTGGCGGCGGTACAGCAGTGTCAGAGCGCCCTCCGGCTACCAGAGGAGGTAGTGGCCAGCCTGCCTATTTGCCGCACAGCTCAGTCTCTGCAGCAAGAAGCCAGCCAACTGCAGCACACCACCATCCAGCAGTGCAACATCCTGCAGGTAGAGGGCGGTCTTCATATTACAAATGTTGCTGATCAACTGTGACACATTAGGTCAAATATGATAACAGGATAATATAGACATATAAACATTATCCTGTTAATGTATTACATTACAAATCAACATGATAAGAGTTATATAGCTCTGCCGTAATGTATCCTTTCATGGTGTTGTTCTGACTCTGCTGCAGTGTCCTGACAGGCCTTCTCAGGAATGTCTGTTTTTGTATAAGCCCCCATCAGACCAGTGTTATCCTCCAATCCTTTCTGGGCTGATTTTGCTTTTAAGCTCATTGTGGTGAAGATTAGCCTTTAGAGGAAGAAGCAAGGAAAGCCTCCAGTCTGGAGGACAAACACATAAAGCATCACCATTTTAACACACAAAGAAGCAAGGAAGCGAATCTGTCTGCCTGATCTGGCTCAGGGTATATTTGAAATATTCATATCTAACCGCAAACAATTTATTAATGCCTTACACAGACTTTAGAAGCTCACAATGAGCATCTTACTTTTCAAACGTAGCAAAGGTAACATTGTGATAGAGGAGGAAATAACTACTTAGATGATTTCTGTAGGAGACACTCACCTTTGATTTTCACCTTGATTTTATATATGAAAGAGCTTCAGCTTTACCTTGTTTTGTTTCATCTTTCCCAGGAGGCTGTGGTGCAGTATGAGCAATATGAACAGGAAGTAAAGAACCTCCAGAGGTTAATAGAAGAGGCTCACCGCATCATTCAAGACCGGCCCGTCTCCACCAATAACATACAGGAACTTCAAGCTCAAATACACCACCATGAGGTGAGAAAAGACACACACACTCTGTGATTTTTGGAAACGCCATTCCAAACCGATGAGAATATATCTACGGCTAGACCAGCCTTCACTGTTCTGAGACGACTTTTTCAATAAGATTTCGAACCTTGGATGGATTTTCTCTGATTCAGCCGTGAATAGTATTAGTGAATTCTTGAACTGGTGTTGGGCAATAACTCCTGGCTCACAGTATGCGCTATAGTTCATCCCAAAGGTGTTGGATGGGTTTGAGGTCTTTGTGCAGGCCAGGCCAAGTTCCTCCACATCGAACTCAGAAAACCACTTCTTTATTGAGCGTAGCTTTATACTCGAAAGGCACGGTCATGTTGAAACAGGAAAGGGCCTTGTTAAACCATTGCCACAAAGTTACTGCTATACTATTACCTAAAATATCATTGTACGCTGTAACACAAATATTTCTGTATTTTTCTGAAATATAAAAATAGAGCCACACTAAAAGTACACTTTTGACCATATAATGCACTAAGATTAGTCTGTATTTGCTGAAATAGACACATGAAATAACTGCAGCAGAATTAAAGAGCATTGCGAAATTCACTGTAGATGAAAATGCATTTGAAACTAGGATAACACTTGCCTCAAAGGGCACCTCATTTGACATTTAAAGAAAGACACTGACGTCTAAAAATGGCTTTTTTTAAGGAGGCCAACACCACTCTTGGCTCTTCAACATCAAAGAGCCAAGAGTGACGAGGGTAGTTTGAGTCATTATATAGTTCCTGTACTTTGTGACACTGTAAAACAACATAAAAAAGAGAAGTTGAATCAGCAGGAAATATACTGTATTTCTTGAAGTTCTTGTGGGAAACTCTTTTGACTGAATTAATGATGATTAATTAATTGTTAGTAATGTAGTTACTGAGACATTTTTGTAACTGAGGTGTTAAAATCAGTCCAACATCACTTTTCTGCAGTTTTTTGTCCTTGCTCAATGTGATTTAAATATCTTGACTCAAAATGCAAATAACAGGCGGCTAATTGATGTTTCTATAACCTAAGAATGAGTTTAACATATCGTCAGCAGAGCAGCATTCTCTGGGAGAATATTGTGCTGTGCCTTTACAAGCCCAGCTCATTCCTCTGTTATCTGATAGTACATGTAAATATACTGCTCAATGCAGTGCAGATAGGTAGGTGTTTTGGGTTTTTTTTCCCAACCTGCGTTATTCAAGCTCTGTGCTTTCAGTTGCAGTTGTACTTGTGCTGAGTAAGTGTGTTTGATCTCCCATGCGGAGAGTGAGATCAAGAAGGAGGGGGCCTGGCAGACTGAGGGAGGCGCAAGCCTGCAGAGAAGCAGATCAGATCTCCTCCCGGAGGCAACACATTTTTATTACATTTTCACTTTTCTGGTGTGGTCCAAGCTGATTTTATCCCCTTTAAATATTTGACAGTGAATATATGAACCCAGGTGTTTTGTATAATCTCTCCAGTGCTGCAGAGTGACTTTGCATGTCAGTGCGTTATGCCTGAGTTTGATCTCTAAGCCGAGCACATAGCTGCAACTCCACTGGCCCAGTTAGTCACATGACCTGATTATCAGTGCATTGACCATCTGTGGGACAGAGGGAGTAGAAAGAGGAGGAGGCGGAGGAGGAAAGAAGGAGGAGCTGGATCCAGCCCTGCCGGCTCATAGCAGTAATTTGACACCATCTATGTCATTCTTCCTCCCTAAACACTCCCTCTCTTCTTACGCCGCTCTATTGTTGAGAGGAATCCGCCTCGGGGATTGGTGGAGGAGGGCAGGAGTTCACGCAGTGAGATCACTTCCTGTTTTTCCTTGCCATTTGTGTATGAGTGCGAGAAGGAGTGTCTGAGGGATTTTGAACTATTTCTGCGAGGGTCTCTCTCTCTCGCCCTGAACCAAACATCCTGTCGGTTGGCTTCGCCGCTGCTTTGAGTCACCAGCCTCTGTGCTGCTCTGATTGGCTCTGGGATACAGAAGAGAGGGAGAGAGAGTCAGAGAGAAAAAGAGAGAGCGAGTGAGGCAGCCCTATTCTCTTTCTACGCTTACACACAGTGAAGCCAAAAGCGAGAGACCGGGGAGGAAAGAGAATGCTTCCACTCCACTTACTCCTCTCACACCGGCACCACATTCAACGCTGAAACAGCTGAACCACCCCCTTTCTAACCAGGAACTATTGATCTTCCATTGTGGACTGAACCACACTCTCCTGACCCTGGGGGTGGTGGTGTTTTCTGTTTTTGGGGGGTATGTTTTGACAGGAGCTTGCCCAGAAGATCCGTGGCTACCAGGAGCAGATAGCCTCGCTCCACTCCAAGTGCAAGATGCTGACAGTGAAGGCCAAACACGCCACTATGCTGCTGACTGTCAGCGAGGTGGACGGCCTTTCGGACGGCATGGATGAACTCAGTGATGAGGAGCTGCCCAGCGCTGTGGCAACCGCTGCCGCCGCTGCCGCCAAGCAGCTTCCAGCACACCCCTCTGTCGTCATGGTGAGTGGCAAAGCCTCTTTTTGACACATATCAGCAGCAGACTCACACATTTACATACTGCATGGCCGAGTGCCTGTCTGGCCCATGTTTGAGTGTGTTTACATGTGGACCCCTTTCTGTCCAGAGCACTGGCTCTAAAAGTTGAATTTAAGTAACCTCCCAGGTGTCCTTTTAGGGTTTCTTGAGGGCGTTTACAGTTCATCAATTACAACCTAAATTAGAGGATGCCTGAGAACGACAGTCATGATTACAGGTTTAACACATAAGCACTATTATTTCCTCCGTTTACAAAGTTATATCTGTGCAATTCAGTTGCAAGTCAACAGAGATCGTCTCTCTGAAATGTGGGATGACATTTAATCTTAATCAGGACTTCATCTGTTCAGTGGTCCCTGACAGGTAAACGTAAGAACTCCTCGTTCAGAATAAACTTCTCTATTATTATCCTCTCCCTCTGCTTTACATTTCTTTCTGTGTCTCATTTTTGTATTGCACAGAAATAACCCAACTTTCTTTCCTTCATCGTCCCTCCACCTCAAGTGTTACTTTTCTGGCACTCATACTGTGCTGTTTCACTTCTCTTTGCTTCATATTTGCCTGACTCTGTCTGCCTGCCAGTGTGGTATTTCATCCTCGGCTTAATCATTCATTTTTCTTACATGTTCTCACATAAAGAAAACCACCTCACTACTTTCAGTTCCTCCGCGTCTGTCTTTCTGATTAAGGTTTCTTTGCTTCTTTGCTCTGTCACTACTGTTTGTGGTGTGTTAGGTCTCAGCAGGCCAGGAAACAGGATATTACTGCATGAGTGTGTGTTTGCATCTGTGTGTATGGCAGGACTGTTGATATCCTGGATTTGTTATTTAGTACTGTGTCGTTGCTACCACAGTGTGACACTATCCAGGTTCAACTTATCTCACTATATAAAGCCACTGAGTTTCCCTCACATGTTGATGATCTTCATTGCGTTGCATTGCATCATAAAGCCCGGGAAAAAAGTCCTCCGAATATAACAAGAGCCAAGTTCTGCATTAACTGCCAGAAAGCAGCCCAGTGAGGGCTTGGCTCACATTTCAGCTCTGCCTCTCTGCTGAAGCATGCAAGCACACAGACAACTGTGTCTACTTCTAGGACAGCTGCTGCCGCCACCGCTGCTACTACTGTATTAACTCCTACAGTGTATGTTAGCTATGTTGGCTATGCTTCCTTTAAGTTTGGGCCTCGGTCTTCCTGTGGATTTCCCCAGACTTCTTCTTCTTCTTCTTAGTGTTCACGTTTCACATACCTTTTAATGACCTTTTTTAAAACTGTGTTTATGTATCAGCTTGTATGAGTGGTTATTTCCTAGTTCACAAAGAGAAATATTCCCTGTAAAACATAGTTTTAATATCTAAAAAAAACATAAAAACTTGTCTGTGATCTGGATAACAATCTGGATGCCACTTACAAGGGAAGCGCGCCAGTGATGGAAAGGAAATGACTGTGGTTCTGAAACTGCAACAGTATGAGTATGAGTCTGTGTGGTGTGAGCAGTGTCAGTGTGTGTTTATGTGTGCACCTACTGTGTGTGTGTGTGTGATTTTCAGCTTCCCGGTAATGGTCGTTCCTTTCCCCTGATTTATCCTGTAAAAATCCTCCTGACTCATCCACAGTGTTTGTCCATTAGCTAACACAGAGCAGCGCTACAGTGAATTATGTCTCTTTAATGCTGTGCTATGGCGAACACGTTGCAGTGTTTTATGTCAATAGCAGCAATGTGATCTACCTTGTGTCCTCTTGAGTGTTATCTGATTACTCGCTGTCTAATTAATCAGCAAAGTGCAAACTGCATTCTGCCTAACCTGCACTCCCCCATTAATTTTTATGCTCTCTCTTCTCCTCTCTCTTCATTTTTCTCCCCTTACTCCTTTTGATCTGGGCGTTTTCTGTTTGGTCCTCCTCCCTTCTCCTCCTACTGCTTCTTTTGATGTGTGCGTTTGATGTGCGGTGTGTGTGTGTGCGTGGTCAGATGACAGCCGGCCGCTGCCACACACTCCTCTCCCCTGTGACGGAGGAGTCAGGGGAGGAGGGCACCAACAGCGAGGTTTCCTCTCCCCCTGCCTGCCGCTCCCCCTCCCCAGGGGCTAACGCTGACGCTCCTCTTAACCAGGTACTGCAAACCCCATCCTGGTTACCTCCAGAGCCCTCCAGCATTACCTGATCTGCCCAGCTTCCATACTACCATCATCCCTTTCACATTTTACACCTGAAATTCTCACTTTAACATCATAAGGAGCCAACCACCTTAACCTGGGCAGCAAAAAATGTCCATCCTAATGAGTCACAAAACCAATATTTAGTCTTCTAATAAGATATTAATTATTACTGCAGCGAGTGAGCTTGCATTGAAAGCACTGTTGCTTTTTGTTTGTCTGAATTACTAGACTGAATATTG
The DNA here is from genome assembly GCF_000972845.2 of Larimichthys crocea. Taxonomy (NCBI): domain Eukaryota; kingdom Metazoa; phylum Chordata; class Actinopteri; family Sciaenidae; genus Larimichthys; species Larimichthys crocea. The sequence goes on from NC_040021.1 coordinate 9,076,117, forward strand.
AATATGTGACTAAATAACTTAAGATGGACATGCTAGCTCTGCACCCCATCCCATCCCATCCCCACCACCAAACCACTATCAAAACGATGGATGTTTGAAACAGCTGGAGAGTTGCTGTGCTGCCCCTGCTTTTCCTTGTTTATTAGCATTATGTTTGCAGATTTACTTTGCTGAAAGAAATGTCTTTGCCACTCTTTTTTCTGCTGTTCTGAAAGTAACAGCAAAGGTCATAGTTGTTTTTTTAAAGTTATTATTGTGAAAGGTTGATGCAATCTTTCTGTCTCGTGATGTGTCACTGACTAAAATCAATAAAGCCAAGAGCAGCTGGAAAGTGAGGGAAGGAAAGTATCATGGGAGAGAGTTTAAACTAATCTCATGGGACCTCAGTTAGATGCTGCTGAAGTGAAAACAAACAGAGGTAACTCATGTCATAGGGAATGCTTACTATTTTTAAATTTTGGTTCTGTGGAAGTATGTGAGCTTTTGGGTGGCCTGAGTAACCATAACCAAGAACTACCATAATCATTAACCCATTGTCATTTCAGTTTAAAGGAGTGTCTGAAAGTATGTACAACTTAGTGACACGTCATGCAAACATGTGGTCCAAATGTAGCGTATTCATTGCTGACAGTATGTTTGGCGGACAAAAGGACAAATCAGAACCAGAACACCAGCTCCAGTGAGCGTCAGAAACACTGCAGCAGGCATATACTCTACATCGCTCTCGCACACAGTCAAGACCTCCACTCACTGTGTTGTTGTGCTACTGTACAGGGTCGAGGTGCGCTAAGCCGAGCACCTCTCCAAGAGCTGTATGACCCATCTATGGAGACTAGTGCTGCTAACCTGGATGACCTGCAGAGATCGTGGGAAACACTCAAAAATGTGGTATGTCAAATCATCAGCTGCATTTAGGATTTAGGCCACTATTGGACAGTTATGACAAAAGCTACATTACACTACATTAAAGCCAAAATTGGGTCTCAAACTTGAACTGATGTTGGAACTAAAGTGATACTAAAGTATACCTAACTACCTCTGCTACCGCAAATCATAAGACAAATGATACAGTGGACTTTTTCCCCAACTCTTCTTCTCCAGCTGCCATCATTCACTTATTTCTTTTTCTTTCCGACCCTTCTCTCCTACCACAGATCAGCGAGAAGCAGAAGAGTTTATATGAGGCTCTGGAGCGGCAGCAGCATTATCAAGAGTCCCTTCAGTCCATTTCTACTAAGATGGAGTCCATCGAGGGAGCGCTCAGTGAGGGCCTGGAGCCCAGCAAGAGCCCAGAGAGCCAGATGGCTGCACACCAGGTGAGAGAAAGGGGGGACAGAGAGGTCTGGAGATATTGGGGTGGTTGAGAAAGATGGAGGAGGAGTGGCGTGCAGTACAGATAATAACACTGAGAGTAGCTGTGCATGTTAAGTGTAAATTAAAAGGCAGGCAGAAGACATCTCTTGGGGAAAGTGGGCAAGGCTGACAAAGACAATTCTGCTCTAAGAAAACAGAGAATGATTAAGGGGTTTAAAATTACACTAGCCCGTGCAATGGTTGCACAGACTGCATGGCACTGCTCTCCGTTGCTATGCCAACTTCACAGCGACAGTCGATACAATCCCTTTTCCTTTTTGTAACGCTACTGTCAGGCAATTCTGGACAAACTTACTTTTACTGTCGTCTCTCACCATGTTCTTGTCAATGTCTTCGTCTTTCTCTTCTTCTTCTCTCCCTTTAAATCTCTCACACTTTTCTAATCTCTGTCTGTCCAGGCTCTGATGGATGAGATCCTGATGCTACAGGATGAGATTGGTGAGTTACAGACATGTTTCTCTGAGGAGCTGGCAGACAGCGACAGCGATGGAGAGGCTGGTGACCAGCTGGCTCTCCAGTCTACTCTCACTGTGCTGGGAGAGAGGATGGCGACCATTCGAATGAAGGCTTCTGGGAAACGGCAGCTGCTGGAGGTTGGCACTCAAAAATGATATTCATTTACATCCCTAGAAATTTGCATATTCACATTTGTATTTACATGAGAGCTTTACACGCTAACACGCTCTAACATGCCTGTCATCACTGTAGGAGAGACTGAGTGAACAGCTAGAAGAGCAGCGACAAGAACAGGCACTGCAGCGGTACCACAGCGAGGCAGAGGAGCTCGACCACTGGTTGCTCAGCACACGTGCGACTCTGAGCTCTGCCCTTCAGCCTCTAAACGAAGACCTGGACATGGAGGAGCAGCTCATCGACTGTCAGGTGAGATTTACATTTCTGCTGTCATCAAAGGCTGGTTTGGTTTATTAAGATTCCCAAGTGTGACAGTTTTGCCCATGGTGCTTTATCTTGATGATCTCCTGATAGGTTCAGATTTTTTTCCGTGACTGACAGAGTCAAGGAAAACTTTTAAATTCTTTCCTCTGCCCTCAGCGCTGTATGAAAGTCTGTATGCTATGCAAGTATCTGGCTGGCTTCAATGTTTCCATAAATAGTGCCTATCATTGGGTTCTTTTCTTTGGTATTGTATTACTGTGACTATTTTAGCTATGAATAAACTGTTTGTCCTCAACAAACGGGATATGGAACAGAATAGGATGCTATTGTCTAATAATTTAACACTTTTTTTTAGGTTAAGGACTTTTGGATTAGGATCAGGGACAGACCTTGTATCTCTCTCTTTTTAACCTCCTCACTAGTCCTCAAACATTCTCCCACCAGCCCGTTTCTATGGTAACATTTCATTATCTGGGGTAATTAGCACCCTTGGCTAAATGGTAGCAGTGGTGATGTAGTGGTGCACAGTCATGTGTCTTTGTGAAGAACACATGACTTATTTAGGTCTTAGTACTCTGGTCAAAGTAGCAAATAAATCAACCACAACTCAACATCTGGGAAAATAGATTTAAAAAAAAAAAGTTTGTTTACATTTTTAGTGACAGTGTTTCTGACTAACTGGTAAAATGTTCACGGTTTTCTAAACCTGTTACACTGCTTCTAACGGGAGTGCCTAACTAAACTAAACAGTCTTAAACTAAACTAAACTAATATACGTGTGCTTTAGATTTAACTTTAAATCAGTCAGTTATGGTCTTATAAGAGGTGTTTTGGCAGCTTTTTGTGGAAAGATTTAACTTAAAAATCATCCTATGATGCAACATAATTGGTTTCTCAGCAGTAATAACATTGGTTCTGTGGTTTAGGCAAAGAAAATAAAGTGTGTGTGTTTGTAGCAGCTGAGGGGACAGTAAGCTGATTACAGCTCACATATGGCTCCCATGGAGCTCAGGTCTAAAGGTCTGGTCCATTCGGATCCCCATCTCCACGGGGTAAAGACTGTCTGCATCATAGATTATAACAGTATAGATCCGATGGTTTGAGAAAAACATGGGAAGGGACATGAGGTTAGAGGGATAAAGTGAGGAATAGGGGTGAAAGGGGTAGAAGTGGAGCAACTCACGCAGAGAGGGAGCAGTGAAGATCAAGGGATTTGAGTGGAGTATGAAATATGAAAGGCTTTGGTTAGAAAATGTTACAAATAAAGCATTGGTTGTATCATATGAATTGGGTTTCTGCTTCTCGGTTTTGTTGTTAACTTTGTGAGCTCTTTCCTGGACAAACACAGTCTGTTTATTTAAACACTTACACACTAATTGATAATCAACACACTGTAAGCAGTGTAAACAGAGGTTCTCTATCTTCTCAGTAAATCACACAGTCATGAATTGAAGGAAAAGAGTTATATGGCGGCACTCTCTATTGTCAGGAAAAACTCTCTGTGGGAATTACCTCCCCATCTCTGCCAAGGGCCCTTGTATTCTTATGTGAAAGAAGGCGATACGGCCTTAATCCCCCTCTTCTCCACCTCAATACAATTGTATCACACACAGTGTGGACACGGAAAGGGAGGGTCTCTTGTTTCTGGTGTTTCTCTTGATAAGAAATGTAATAGAAGAGTGAGTGGGATATAGTGAAAACGATTTAAAGGGAACTGATGAATTCATAAATAGATCTTAGAATAATGACACAAGGAGAAGCAGATTAATACGTGTGCAGCTGAAGGATGCTGCGTGTATGCGTGGCATGTTACAAATAACTAAAAGTTCCATTCATTTTGTTTAGTGGTGCTCTGTCTGTCAGTCACTCAAACCAGTGGTTTAACCAATGGCTTGGGGCCACCACAAGGGTTTGCAGGATAAATCTTAGAGGTAGTGAGATGATTAAAATGATGAAAAAAACATGTTTCTGCCACACAAAGTTATGTTTATTGCCTCTAACTCTCCCTTATTTCCTCTAATCTTTGTTGGGTTTCTGGTAATTTACTGTATAATAGGTTATAATAACAGGTCGTAAGCCAGAAAGCTTGGGAACCACTGATTTAAACCAATAAAAATCTCTTAAATGTTAAACAACATAGATTTGTTTGTGATTATTTTGTTAGACTCTCTGAAATACATTGACATACCACTGAAATGCAGAGTGATACAGTTTGGCATGTAGGATCTGTTCATAGTTTATAATAATAGGTGTTTAATAATGTAGTAGGCATATTCCAAATACCAGACAATAAAGATTTTAGTAATTTATTTTAACATGAGTGGCTCTTTAGTCAAACAGTCCAGATAATGAGATGTTTGTTGTAACTCCCTCTCCAGAACATGCTGTTTGAGATCGAGCAGAAGGTGTCGTATCTGTCAGAGCTGTCCGTCCACAGTGAGAGCTTGCTGTTGGAGGGTCGGGCGGAGACCAAAGGAGAGGCGGAACAACTCACCTTTAAACTGCGCTCCCTCAAAGACAGCCTGATGGAGCTGCAGCAGATGCTGCAGGACAAACAGATTGACATACAGGTGAGATCAGAGGTCATGTGAGTTTTGTTTTCCCACTAACTATGTTCTTGTCCTCTCCTGCCTTCAGTTCACTTCCCATCCACATTCCCACACATCTTTCCATTCCCCAGCTTTCCCTTCCTCCCTGCCTCTGTGTCATTTTTGTTGTGCTGTGCTGCATTATGTGACTGTGTGTAACCGCATCAATGGTAGTATTGTGCTATTACTAAAGGTCGTGTCATGCTCTATCATAAAAGTCTACTGTTTTCCACAATGGAACAACAAGAGCCTGTGTGTATCACAATGGGCCTCAAACAACAGACAAAAGGATGCTACCTCATCACGTGCTAACACTAAATGTACTGCATCAGGTGTGTTTCTGATGACACAGCACTTTGGCCTTTTTGCTTTGTGGTTTTGTCCCATTTGGGAATATCAACTCAGTTTTTTTCTTAAATCTCTTGATTTGCACTGAAAATTAAAGGATGTCCCCATGTTGCTTACTTCTCTCAATGTGCTCTTGTAGTAAATACTGACTCATTCATTCACAAAATGACTGTACAACACAGCAGCTACAACAACAGTGTATTTGTTAGAGTCTACTTAAAATGCTGGCAACAATCTTAGTTTGATATATACAGTATATAACACACATTTTAATATCTTAAAACACAGATTTATTCTATCTGAATTAAAACATCTCCAGGACTGTTTAACAGAAATGAAATCATGAAGTAGATGTCATGTTCTGCATTTTCTTTTCTGTTCCTTTAAAAAGTCGCAAACAGAAAGAAAACCCAGTTTCCTGTCCCTTTTTTCACATTTTGGAACATTTAATTAAGTGTTGAAGTCCCTCTGTCTTTCTCCCAGGGTTCATTGCAGGAGCTGGAGGACAGTGAACCAGACTCATCTCTGTCCCAGAGTCCTAATGTCCAGGATTGGCTTTCCCAGGCCAGATCCACACGCACACAGCAGCACCACGACAACCTTCTTCGACAGAGAGTAAGAAGAAGCTGAACTTTTTACATAGTTTTTACTGTAACAGCCTCACTGTGCTGAGCCTATTTTAATCACTTGAGTACCAAATCGCTCAATGAATCAATTTCAGATAGGGAGTAGATACTTAATAAATCAAATATAACTCACACATTATATGACCTTATTACTGTATTGTCCTAGGAGCTGCAGGAACAAGTAGCTGAACAGAGGAGGCTGCTCCAGTCTGTAGCCAATGTTGGAGAAGAGTTACTCAGCCAACAGACCACACCCAATGGGGACAGGTACTTACTTTGTTTTCCCTTCAAAGGAATGAACAAAAATTTATTAATTCTGTACTGAGGAGCTTCTCTTATTTGAGTTTTAGTCTGATTTTAATGCATATTTACATGTTTATTTGAATTGCATAAACATTTGATCACATTGGATTGACCAAATATTATCTCTCATGATGACACACCCCTCTCCCTCTCACAGTGAGGTGTCCATCCCAGGAGGAGTGTTGCTGGAGACTGACAGCATGTCTCCTATGGACCAGCTGAGACAGCGCTGGGAGAACCTGAATAAGGATCAGAGCACGAAGCTGAAGCTCTCCCTCAATACCCTGGACCAGGACCAACTTAGCCCGGTACATACATATTGTGCTTAGGGCTGATGTGCTTTCTGTTGGAACTTTTGTTTGCATTTATCTGTTTATACATCTCATTTTTCACTCTTGTGTGCAGGTCCTCCACCGATCCCGTCTGTCCAGTCCCAGCATGGTGTTTAGAGGCGAGTCTGTCAGCCAGGACTCCTGCTCTCCCAGAGTTTTGTTTGAGGCCTGCAGCCAGACTTTGGAAAGAATCGCACAAGAGGTGCACCACAGTTTTCTACCTTATTATAATCTCTCATTACTACTGCACTATTGTTTTTAATATTCTCTGTCCTTCCTCACAGGCTGCAAGTGGTGACAGTAAACTGGTGGGGTCTTTAGGAGGGACAACAGTCCAGCAGGACCTGTATGCTGCAGTTTCAGCAGCCTCCTCCTGGTTAGATGCTGCTGAGAATCAGCTGCTCTCTGGTCCTGTGCTGCTGTCTGAGGATACAGAGACACAACTTACAAATCTAGAGGTACTAAAGACACTGCTAACCATAAACAGTTCAAATAAACAGACTACATAATAACAAATCTACCGGATGGAATATATGAGCTATGTTACTGACCTCATCTCTTCTGTTCAGGGTCTGAATAAACAGCTGAAGGGGATGACCGGGGAGGTAAACCTGTGCAGAGACCTTCTGGGTGGAGGAGCAGGTCGGCTGTGTGGAGGAGAGGAACAAGGCCTGATGGAGGAAACACTGGAGGGCCTGCAGGACAGGATGGGGCTACTGGACTCCACCCTGGAACAACACTGTGATGGCATGAGGGACAGGCTGCAGGAGCATTCAACCTTCCAGGTACAATGACAAGACTGTCAAACCATCAGTCATGTTACTGGTAAAAGAAAACCTTATCTTACTCAGTGTTTCTGTTGTCCTTGCCAGAATGAACTGAGGATGCTGTTCACAGCTTTGAGTGAAAGTAAACACCTGTTGCTACAAAAGATGGCTGGAATTGTGGACAGACCTGCATCCAAACAAATAGAGGTATGATAGAAAAAATATCTCATAGATGTAGTGAATTGGCAGTAGTTTCTGGGAAGGCATTTTAAAAACATGTTGCATCTTTTGTAGACACTATCAGAGGTGGAGGACAGTCTGAGAGAGTTTGAGCAGAGAGTGACTGAGCTGAAGAACAGAGCAGAGGGACTCCAATCACATCAAATCTCCAACCAGGAACTTCTCAAACTACAGGTAATATCAAATCCCCTGTGGAGCTCAGTACTTTATCCTCAAAGGTCATAAGCTCCAGCGTCATAATACTCTGATATATGTCTGACATGTTTTGTGTAGGATGCGTATGAGGAACTGGTGCTGATGGTAGGCTCCAGACGTAGCAGCCTGAACCACGGCCTGTCTCTCAAGGCTCAGTATGAAGCTGCACTTCATGACCTCACAGACCTGGTGGACACCGCCCAGGACAAGATGGCTGCCGATCAGAAGATGACAGTGGCGTCTGTCATAGAGGTCCAGATGTTACTGGACAAGCACAAAGTAAGGAGGGTTTGTAAAATGTGGGAGCATAATGCAATTAAGAGACCAATTATTTCTTCTCTAACAACCATTTCTTATGTTAATACAGGAGTTTTTCCAGGGTCTGGAATGCCACATGATCCTCACCCAGACGTTCTACAGTAAAGTGTCTGGTCTGGTGGCACAGAGGGAAAGCCAGACCTTGGAGGAGACAATGGGATTAGCCCACAGTGTGCTTAAACAGGCCCACAGGAGAGGGGTGGAGCTGGAGGGCATACTGGAGGTGAGAATGAGTGATTAATAGAGTAATCGCAGATATGAACTGTACAGTTGATGTGGAATACAATAACTTAGTCACTGCCTTCTTTGTCCTCTCTCTGACAGTCATGGAGCAGGCTTGTGGAAGACTACCAGGCTCTGTGTAGACAGCTGGAGGCTGTGGAGTGTAGCATCCCCACTGTGGGACTGGTTGAGGAGACAGAGGAAAGACTCGTTGAAAGGATCAGTCTCTTCCAGGCAAGGGGCACTGCTTGTATCAACATGTCATCTGACTTACCCTGAAAGCTGTAGTCAAGCATGCTTGTTAGTATATTGAATTTTAATTCATCAATTATCCATCTGTGCTCTCCTCTGTCCTCTAGCGCCTGAAGGCCAGCCTGACGGAGCATCAGCCCCAGCTGTACCAGCTCCTGGAGGAGGGTAAGAGGCTTCTTCTGTCGGTTGGCTGTTCAGACTTGGAGAACCAGCTGACCCAGCTGGGAGAACACTGGCTCTCTTCCACCACCAAGGTCAACAAGGAGCTGCACCGCCTCGATTCAACGCTAAAACATTGGAGCAGGTCAGGGACAATAGTCTGAGTGTGTTGAGAGTGTCAAGAATCCCAATAACTTATTTCTCATTCTCAAATCAGCTATGTAGATATGTACTCCATACCAGAAGGATGGACACAGTGAAAATGACAAAACTAAATTAAAATATCACATGTTGTCTCTAAATCTCAGGTACCAGAGTGAGTCAGCAGAGTTGAGTCACTGGTTGCAGTCGGCTCTGGACCGGCTGGAGTTCTGGACAACCCAGTCAGTGACAGTACCTCAGGAGCTGGAGACTGTGAGAGACCACCTCTATGCCTTTCTGGTTAGTTACTGGTTATCACATGAACAGCAAAACATTTACCACAAAGCTGATAATAACATCTATATTATTAACAACAACTTCTCGACTGTCTGTTTTGTTTCTGACAGGAGTTTTCCAAAGAGGTGGATGCTAAGTCGTCTTTGCGTTCATCCGTGCTGAGCACAGGAAACCAGCTTCTGCGTCTGAAACGAGTGGACACAGCTGGTCTCAGGACAGCGCTGGGCCAGATCGACACTCAGTGGGCTGAGCTGTTGACTCGTATTCCTGTAGTACAAGAGAAGCTACACCAGGTCTGAGGAAAACAGCTGTCACACTTTAATGCTCATCAGTTGTCACCCAGTTTAGTTCTAATGTTTTAAGTAATTTCTAATGTGGCTTATTGACATTGACGTAGCTGATGATACTGTATTTTGTACTTTGTTCTCATCCCATAGTTGCAAATGGAGAAGCTGGCATCACGGCACGCTATCACAGAGCTGATGAGCTGGATTTCTCTCATGGAAAACATCATAGAGGAAGACCAAGACAAAATCATGGGAGCTGTAGGCTCAGAGGTGGTTCAGAACTTCTTGCAGAAGTATAAGGTATTTAACAGATTTTTCTCTTATCAGGGAAAGAGTTCAGTAGTTGTATCAGTCTGGTCAAACTGCAAAAGAATCCCTCTCATCGTGTCTCATTTGTATTTCACAGGGTTTCAACATAGATCTGACCTGTAAGCAGCTGACTGTGGACTTTGTAAACCAGTCAGTGCTGCAGATCAGCAGTCAGGATGTTGAAGGAAAGCGCAGTGACAAAACAGACTTTGCTGAGAAGCTGGGGGCTATGAACAGACGATGGCAGATACTGCAGGGACTCATTGGTGAAAAGGTAATGTTTCAGTCACAATGTACTCAAAAAGTAGACCTGAAATGTTTTCCTCCCTCTATTTTTTAGTTTGCTATTTCTTCAGCTGTTCTGCATTGTGTTTCTATTTTAGATTCAGCTATTAGAAGGACTTTTGGAAGGTTGGTTGGAGCATGAAAATGGAGTCCAGGCCTTGAAAACCTGGCTCACACTTCAGGAGGAGAAACTGAAGAAGATACACAGGATAGAGGATGTAGCGTCGGTGCAGAATGCACTTAAAGACTGTCAGGTACACATTCAGCACTGCTCTGAAGGCCAAACACAGTTTGAGTTTTTTGATGATTAAATAATGTTTTTATTGTTGCAGGAGTTGGAGGAATTAGTGAAGGAAAAAGAGAAGGAACTAGAGAAGACAGAGGAACGTGGAAATGCTCTCATCCAGGATAAGAAAGGAGTGGCTTGCTCTGTTGTCAAGGAGACCCTCAAAGGACTGAACCAGTCCTGGGCTCATTTGGACCACATGGTAGGCCTCCTGGATTTTTTTTTTACCTTCATGGTTTGTTGCCTTAATTGTGCTTTAAGGCACTTACACATTCTGTCTCCCATCTTCCTAACAGATAAGTCAAATGAAAGTGAGTCTGCGGTCGGTGCTGGAGCAGTGGACGTTGTACCGGCGAGCTTCAGAGGAGATTAATGGTTACCTGATGGAGGGGAGATACTCTGTGTCCAGACTGTGCCTCCTCAATGGGTCTCTAGAGGCAGTGCAGCAGCAGGTGGAGAGTCTGGAGGTGAGGAGAGTCGAAAATAGACTGCCCTCTTTATTTTGGAAAGGGGAACACATTGAGTGCGTGAAGAAGTCGTTTGAAAGTTATTATGAACACAGTTAAGATGAAATTAACTTTTAGTGGTTGTGTTTCTCAGAATCTGCAGGAGGAGATGGACAAACAGGAGAGCAGCCTGAGGAAGTTTGGCTCTGTAACACACCAGCTGCTGACAGAGTGCCACCCGTCTGTGGTTGAAACCCTTAACAGAGCCCTCCGGGACGTGAACGTCAGGTAGGTCTCTAAATTTAAACTGCAGCTTTAATCTTAATCATCAACTAGCTTCTGAGCTGTGTAATAATATGTTTCTCTTGCTCTGTTATAGGTGGAACGGTCTGCTAGAGCAGATCTCAGAGCAGCTGAGGAGCAGTAAAGCACTGCTGGGGTTGTGGCAACGTTACAAGTTATTATATGGCCAGTGTGTGACGGCGGTTCAGAAACAGGAAGAACGTGCTGATCGCCTGCTGAAGAGCGCCACCGACAGGGAGATCACAGAGGAGGAGAGCAGCGCCTGGATAACAGACTGCAGTGTGAGTAGAGATGGGATAATGTAGCACAGGAGTCCAGTTCGTGATTATACAAACATTTTTTCAATGTGCAGGTATTAATAAGTCGTAATTTTAAACATTTTCTGCATGATGATGTAGGTCTAGTGTTAGATTATTACTACATCCACATGTGTGGCTTAGAAAAATACTTCTTCCTGCTTACTTTCAGTCTCCTTTAGCTTTGTGAATAAGCCCTGAAACTGCTTGTCAGCTCACTCTGAGAATTCACAAAGCCTCTATACCCTCTGCAGAATACCAAATTGCACGCTGCCCTTTTGTATGCTTGGATGTAGATTCACAGCACAATCTAACAAAAGCCTTTTGAAAGGGGGACTGCAGAGGGAAAGACAGGCCCCTGATTTACACTGCAGGGGTCCTCCGGTGTCACACTGGGATTGTAGGGCCATGCTGTGAAATGTCTAGAGACACACTGTCCTAAAACTGTAAGCAGAACGTTGAGGATCACTAATAAACAGTTCCTAAAGATTATGTGGCTGAGAACTGTAATTATTGTTAATGGATGGGGTTGTCCTGTCTTAAAAGCTTCTTTTACTCCTCATGAATTTATTTATTAAAAAAAAGATCACGACAGCAAGTCTTTGGATTGAATAAGTCATCCAAAATAAAAAATATGTCAAAGTTTTCCTTAAAGTCTGATATTTTGGATATGTCTCTTGTCTACACTATGACTTTCAACATCCATCTCTCTCTGATGACTTTACTCTTGCAGGCATGTCTCGGTGACCAGGCGTCAGTGCAGCAGTCTCTGCAGCAGCTGCAGGCTTTAGGGGAACAGCTGAAGAGCCAAGTTGACGCCTCCTCCTCTGCAGCCCTTCAGTCTGACCACCTGTCACTCACACATCACCTAGCAACACTGGAGCACGCCCTTCACAGGCAGCAGGAAGTACTGCAGGTTAGGATGGCAGGGATGAATTCAATCATGAATAAGAGGATATGATATGTAGGTTGGCTTCTGGATTCTCACTCTGTCTCTCTGACTGTTTGTAGTCTGGATCTCAGGCCTGTGAGGGTTTCAGAGAGCAGTTGGACACACTGATCCGTAAGGCAGAGGAGGCTGAGGAGGTGCTGAAGGAGTCTGACCCAGTTGGCTCACCAGAGCTCACTGTGGTCCAGACACGTATGGAAAAGCTGAAGGTACAAAAATGCTGCTGTCTTTGTTGTAATAAAAGACTGTTCGTCTGTGTAAATTCGTCTGATAATGTGTAACAATGCATTTCCAGGTTCACCTGCTGAAGCTGAGCAGTTTGTCTCCTGACCTGGAGCGTGTTAACGAGTTGGTGTACAGACTGCCAGTCAGTGACAGAGATGTTAAACGGCTGCAAAGTCTCAACAGAGCCTGGGCAGCTCACTCTGCTCACCTCACTGAGAGGTTCAGGTACTTTAAAATCTTTTCCCAAAGCTTTTTCTATTGTATAATTTTACAGTTAACTACTTAAAGACATCATTAATATTTAGTTAGATATTAATTCAGTGTTTGCACATTTGCAATAAGCCACTATAATGAATATATCAGAAGTGTTGGTTTTATATTTTTAACTTTACAATAAGACACCAAGCCTGCAGTTATAAAACTCTTATTATGAAGTGGTCCTCATCTTCTTCTATGTTAATGTTCTTTATATTCCAATTTCCCCTCTGTCCCTCTCCAGTAAACTGCAGGCTGTGTTGCTCCAGCAGCAGAGTTTCCTCCAGAAGTGTGAGGCGTGGATGGACTTCCTGTCTGAAACTGAACAGAAGCTGGCTGCTGAGATCTCTGGCAACTACCAGAGTCTGCTGGAGCAGCAGAGAGACCATGAGGTCAGAGAAGCATTAAAATTACATGTCTATTAATTGCATCGTATGTACACTGTTACGCTGATATAAATATAAATGTGTATTTGCAGTTGTTCCAGGCAGAGATGTTTAGCAGGCAACAGATTCTCTACTCCATCATCAGTGATGGCCATCGTATGTTGGATCAGGGACAAATGGATGACAGGTAAACACACAATCCTGACAGTTTTACTGATCTCATGATAAATAAACTGTCATTTTGTTAAAATCTTACATGCTATTCTCACTCGTGTCCCCCTAACAGAGATGACTTCAGTGTGAAGCTGGCTTTGCTAAGCAATCAGTGGCAGGGTGTAGTGAGGCGGGCTCAGCAGCGAAGGGGCATTATTGACAGTCTGGTCCGTCAGTGGCAGAATTATCATGAGATGGCAGCGAAGCTGCTACAGTGGCTTCAAGAAGTGACCCGTGATCCAGATGTACATCAGCCTGGAGAACCAGTCGCCCTACAGCAGGCCAGAAACCTGTTGGATCAGATACAGGTAGGTTACAACAACACAGAGGAGCATTGAAAGTCTTTCACTTCACTCATCGCCTTATTCTAATCTTCTCTGAAATGATTAATCCCTGCAAGCCAATTCTAATTTCACATTTTAATTAAACACTAAATTGATCCAGGCAATCCTAAACCTCCTGTTAATAAACACTCAACCCTCCTCCATCATTACAGTAGATTCCCTAAGTTAACCTGTATCCCCTCTGCCCACTGTCCCCGTCTTCACTCCTTCAGCTTAGGGAGCGAGTGCTCCAGAGGCAGCAGGGAGGCTACATCCTGACGGTGGAGGCTGGCCGGAGCCTACTTCTGTCAGCCGACGCCGAGGCCGAGTCCACCCTGCAGACAGAGCTGATGGAGATTCAGGAGAGGTGGAGACACGCCCACCACCGCCTGGACCAGCAGAGGAGAGAGCTGCACGGCCTGCTCAAGGTCAGAAAAAACTGAATGACAATGAACAAATATACTAATTTTACCCTGACTGTTGAATATATGAATGTATCTCACTCTTCTATGCTTGGGTTCTTGTTGGCATGCAATGATAGAAAGTAAAAAAAAAATTAAACCATTATAACAGTTTTAAGGGTGAAAGGATTACTGATCAGTGCTGTATTATGTGATATCATGTGCTGATGCAGATATATGACGCCCATGTTGAAGGTTAAGTTAGAGGCTGTGCTACCATGCTGCATCGTGAAGTTGGTGTGAAGGGTGTTGAAGGGCATTTGAGCCCTTAATGAGTCCGCCTGGTTGTACACATGCAGGACAGTGGAACCAGGCTGTCACATGAATTATGCAATGCTGCACCTTAAGTCCTGAAAGGAAGCAAAGCACACATCAGATAAATTGCCAAGCATCTGCGCACATTCTTTCACACTCAAGCATTGTTTGCCAGCCCAGGGAACACGTCCAGAGTGACACTGTGCAGCGCACTGTAGTGATTTGAATCCAGCGAGGTTGATTTTAAAGGCTGTGTTAGCTCCGTGTTTTAAATGGGACTGAATGACGCAGTTTAAAAAGATGCATCAGAGAATTTTGGTCCTCTTCTTTCCTCCTCTTATTCTCCTACAATCTTAGTTAAACTCTCGCTCCGTCCTTTTTGGTTTACACTTAGACAGCAGCTGCTGTAATTATTCTAGTCCTACCCTAGCTGTCCTTTTACCATGACTCTTGCCTTAAGGTATGCCACTTTGCCGCAGCATTTCTTACCAAATACTGCTCTGTTTTATCCTGAACTGGGTTGTTATTCAGACTCTATAAATAGCTGTAATCTGTGCCCTTTGGAGCAGAGCCTTCCTCTTTTGTCATGAAACTATGTTTACTCTCTTCTCTGACTGTTTGATTTTTGCTGTGTCACTCTGTCTTATTGTGTTGCTTGGGAGGATCAGAGCTGAGTGGGCTGTTTTACAGCATGATCATTTGTGTGGCTTGACTTCAGTTTGTGATTGTGTATTCTGCAGCTCACCCCTACTGATGCTGCAGCTGCTGGAAGAATTTATAGCAACTTCCCCGTGTATGATGAGATCTGCAGTGCGTTTTATGCTCTAATTCTTACTGTGTGTGTGTGTGTGTGTTACTGTGTGTGTGCAGAACTGTGAGCGATGTGAGAAGGGCATAAATGCGTCACTGGAGAAGCTGAGGGCCTTCAAGAGGAAGCTGTCTGTGCCTCTGCCTGACCACCATGAGGAGCTGCACTCGGAGCAAATCAGATGCAAGGTGAGGGGAATCTGATACACATTGTCATAACTATCACACACACACACATTCAAATTCTTACATCTTTGCAGGTTATTTTTTTATATCTGTGCAATATCCAAATATCCCAATGACCTTTTCTCTTATTCTCAGCATTATTATGCACACACATTCACACACACACACAGGCTTGTTCTCCCTTTACCCTGTTAATCTGGCTATGGGGACAAACAGATAAACAGAAAAACATCTTTATCCATCAGCTGCTGTCTCATTCTGTGACCTTGTTGTTTGGTTTTCAGACTGTTGGGATAACATTTGTTTATTCTCCTGCAGAGGCACAGCATAGACTTTTTTTATTAAAAAAAGGTTGCTTTTTTTGTAGACATGCATATAATTAGTTTTCTGTATTCTCTTTCTAAAATAAAGTCTTAGAAAAATAATTAACGTGGCTCAGGCTGAAATTATGCCAAACAGCGATGTTCTTATTCCCCTTGTTCGCCTCCACAGAAATCATCAAATGTTTGTGTGAAAATTCACATTACGATTATATGCAGTCTGTGTTAACCACTGGACATTGTATGAAGTCATGTTTCATGCATGACACATCCTCCTCGGGGAAGGAAGAGAGGAGGGAGGGCTGCGAGAGTAGCATCAACTGAGGACAGAGAGGGGGTGGGGAGAGAGAGAGAGGGCGCGTGCGCATGTGAGAGAGAGAGAGAGAGAGAGAGAGAGAGAGAGAGAGAGAGAGCAAGCGAGCATCCCTGTTGGTAGTGGGGGTGTATTTATGTGTGTGTGTGTGCTTCCCTTTGTGTGTGTGTGTTGTGTAATGGAGACATTCTCTGGGTCCACAAATGATTACACCGCAGTAAAACCGTCACAGTGACGGAGGAAGAGAGGATGCAAGGTTAGATGTGTCTGTTACCTTATCCTGCCTTTAACCTTCAATGTTTTATCTTTATTGAATGTGACATGCTACTATTATTTTAATGCCAGAGGAAAGTTTTTGTCTTTCTTGCCTTGCTGTAATATTCATTGACAGTCTGCTGTTTTTGCTTTTCCTCCTCATTATTTATGCTGGTGCAGCAGCTGCAGTAGTTGTCGCTCTGTTGTTTTCCTGCTTTATTTGACTGTGGCTGGAGTTTTTTTTTTGAGGGGAAACAGGAATCTGTCTCATCAGCTTCGCCTGAGCGCATCTTTGCATTTAAGCCCACGGGTCATCTCTCTCTCATGTTTTTTGTCATGTCATGTGGATTCAGGAGCTGGAGAGCAGTGTGGAGGGCTGGACCGATGACCTCACTTCCTTGTTCATGTTGAGGGACTCCTTGGAGGGCGTGGTCAGCGCAGATGACATCACAGTTCTACAGGAACGCCTCCAGCTGTTACAGCGCCAGTGGGAGGAGGTCTGCCACCAGGTAGATTCACACAGTTCACGTGACGATGAAATTATTAGGTGTTTTTTCATCAGGCTGATTTTATTTCCCCACTAAGTACTCAACTCATTCTGAAGTAGCTCCTCACTCAGAGAGACCTTATCTAAAGTAAATATTGTTTGCCTGCACACAGTGCATCTTCTCATGCAGCGCAGATCATTGCTGAAGATAGATAGTGTTAACAGCTGTGGTGTATTTGATAGGGTGAGAGTTGAGCTGTGGCTAACTTTCCATATCCATGGCTAACATTTCAGACGTCACTGGACCAACAGTGTCATTATGAGCTGTGTGTTACTGTGAAGGGTGTTTGGTTAAGACTTAGAGAGGATTAGAAGAATTAACAGCACTGGGCATGTTCTGGTTTGTGCATGAATAGGTTTTTGTTTTTAAGCATTCCCTGGTTGATTTGAGCGTACGCTGTGCAATTATAAATCTGTTTATTATTGTTCTTTTTCTACCACTACACCACCAAATGATCACGTCTTTTTTATGTTTTCTTTGTCTCATCATCACATTCTTTCCACTCACCCCCCCCCTTCTGTCCTCCCCTTTGTCCCCTCAGCTTTCCCTGCGCAGGCAGCAGGTGAGCGAGAAATTGAATGAGTGGGCAGTGTTCAATGAGAAGAACAAGGAGCTGTGTGAGTGGCTCACACAGATGGAGAGCAAGGTCTCTCAGAATGGAGACATCAGCATTGAAGAGATGATCGAAAAGCTGCGCAAGGTGATTTTAGCACATAAACACAACTGCTGTGATTGATTTGAGTGCTATATTTCTTAAATCATACCCGAGACTATTATAGATTACCGATGAGGGCTATCAACAAGGGTGTATTTTTTAAAAGGTTTTCTTGAAGTTAGGGCACATGCATCAGGATTTAAATAAATATGTAAATAAAATGAATAATTACTAGTTTAAATCCTTACTACTTCAGCATTAGAGTAATAGTTAAGACTTGTTTGTCAATGCCACAGTTATTTATTATACATGTTATGTATTTACTGCACATCGTGTGCATTGCTCTGGAAATGATGCTACACTAACTAACGTGGTCTCATCTGCACTTTTCTGCACACGTACACGATACACCGCACGTTTCTGCGTTAACCTACTTGGTGTCTCTCTTCCAGGACTACCAGGAGGAGATCAGTGTAGCTCAGGAGAACAAACACCAGCTGCAGGTTATGGGCGAGCGACTGGCCAGGTCCAGCCAAGACAGCAAGGCTGCCGAGATCCGACACAAACTCAGCAAAGTCAGCGAACGCTGGCAACACCTGCTGGACCTCATCGCTGCCAGGTGGGTGTACAAGACTCTCCGGATCACAAACGTGTGTACTACAACAATTAGAGACAAGTTTATTTACACACTATCTAGTTTGGCTTTAGCTTGTGGTCTGATGAATGGAAAAACACACACACAGTCCTCACAGTGTTATTATTTGAATGAACAGAGGGAGGTAACGTCACCATGCGTACGCTTCACCCTACACATCCTGCGCTGCATCACTCCTCCTAGTGGAGAAGGGTTTATATTAGCGAAGGCATGCCACTGCCTTGTTACCATAGTATTCTTCATAACACGCCTGCACACATGATGAGCTATTCATTTTCCCACAATGCTGCTGAGGAATTTCCTGAGTTCCTTACTGGTGTCTGTCGGGCTTCCACGTAGTGGAGCGGCAGAGAGAGGTCACATTCCTCATCCCTCCTCAACTCTCTTCTTTATTCTCCATCTACCTTTCCGGCACTCTGGACTCTTCTGAGTTGGAAACCGTTTACTGACTGAGTGAATGCAAAATGCAATTTGAAACTGATGTTGTGTAGTTGATGATTAGTATTCTTTATCGATTTAATATGGAAAACATAAATGAATAATATGAAAGTGACCTGACCCAAACTTTGACTCCGACCACCTCAGCTACCCCATCCCCCAACTGTCTTCTGGCTGTTGCCCTCTGGGACTATATTGGACGAGGGAAGAGAGAGAAGCCGATGTCTGACCTCATACAGACAGCTGCACTCTCTTTGTCTTTATATCCACCCTTTACTAAAAAACACCAAGAGAGGCAGTTTGTAGCCGTCACAGAGAGGACAGAATACCTGACAGTGTAGTGGTTTCTTGAGAATTTTTGTCTTTTGGATTAATTTATCTGCATTTTCTGAGGAAACAGGGATTTATTATTGTTTTCCTGCAAACATGTTTTATTGGAGAATGCATGGAGCCTCCAGCCTCTGCTTCAGTTCACACTCCCTTTGTGTGCATTTGGTGTTTGGTACTCCGACACAGGCCAGCTCTGTGGCACATGCCTCTGACTGTAAGTCTGTTTTTAGAAACAGCAGCACTTGTCACTCTCTCACACACACACACACACACACACAGATATACACTCACGCCTGTTTGGGGTTCTCTTTTTTTAAACCTTGGAGAGCAACAGTTGACAAGTCACAGTTGTGCCACCCTGCCACTACCTGCTCCCCTTCTGAACAGACACAGTTTAGAGAAAGTCCCATGTGGAGCACGCAGACGAAAGAGAAGAGTGTTTGGATCGGCACCGTAACGCTTCCTGACGTTAACGTTGTCCTTGGGAATTCCGCACCCCCATGGTTTTGGAGTTAGGGTCGGATGATATGGCAGGATGCCCAAGCGAGGAGGATCTGCCACATTGCGACTGCGATGTCAACAGGCAGGACAAAACTTGAGAATTTATGTTGAAGCTGTATTTTAGGACTGTAAACAACAATGCACAGTCCTCATGCAGAGCTAACTGTTTGTTGTGTTGTTAACTGGGTTTTGCTGTAGAGAAACACATGCTGTGAGTAGAGTTGAATAATACTTAATCTGGGCACATCTTAGCTTTTTAGTGTTTTAGTTTATGGTTAAGTGCAGATCTGGTTTACCTATGTGTCCAAATAATTTCTTAGGTGTTGTTAACCAGCCGGGATTTCCAGCATAGGGTGGTTCAGACAGTTTAGACAATGGAAGGAGTGTTAATGTCACTGTCACTGTGAAAGAGCATCATTGTTTGATTGATCAAAATCAACTTGACTTTATGCAGTGAAGCTGTGCGACCTTGTAAGTTAAAACAAGTGAACAAATTATGAATCATTTGCTGTATTTAACACAGCACTGGTGATGCAGTGGATTCTGTGTGAGGCTCTGCAATATATTGACATATACAATAATGTCAAACTAACATCCTACAGTATGTTGCACTGCAGCAGATTCATTTCAAGATGTGGTGTGCACGTAATGTTACAGCACATTAGCGTTGCAGGATGGCAGGTGATAGCAGAGTAGACTTGCTAAATATGTCTATCGTTATCAGTCGGCGGTATTTAGTTTGTTTATGTAATACTGAATGTACACAGCCTTTATTCTTTATCACGTCTGTGCTGAGAAAGTGAGGGTTGCATTGCTCTGCAGGGTGGGGTGTTGAATATTAAGTTGCATGCACAAACTATCATAAGAGTTGGATGTTGGCTAATTCAAACATGTTTCACATATCATTGATTGCAGTGGTAAGGGTTTGGAAATGTCAGGCGTTTGCCGATCCAAAATGGCTCCCAGTTGTTGTCTAGGGTCAAGTAAGGATTCATCACTTCCCAACAAAAATATCTGCGCACATCTGAAATAATACTCCTCATACTCGTATTACTCTTCTGCTCTGTTTAGTTGAACGTGGCACACAGAAATTCTTTGTTCTGTGTCTACAATTTATGTGTTATTTAAAATTCACAACCAGATCTTAGACTTTTTACGCCTTTAAAATCACCTCTTTATGAGTGATTTATGAGTCATATTTAAAGCTTGTTTTATGGTTAGTTGTTATATTGACAGAGGAAGAATCTGTCAACACATTTCTCTCGTACCACTCTGCCTGCCTCGGTGCTTACAGTTGACATACCACATGTTGACTCCCTCTTTGACTCTGTTTTTCCACCAGGGTAAAGAAGTTGAGGGAGACCCTGGTGGCGGTGCAGCAGTTAGATAAAAACATGAGCAGCCTGCGTTCCTGGCTGGCTCACATCGAGACAGAGCTGTCCAGGCCCATTGTCTACAACACCTGTGATGACCAGGAGATTCAGAGGAAGCTCAACCAGCAACAGGCAAGTGGGACCACAAACAAACAAACAAGCAAACAAACAAGAAATACAAAAAAACTAGCATGTTCCCTGTTTAAGATTTTGCAACCCCTGACTAAAATGTCATAACATCCTGTATAACACACACTATGAGAAATATGCAAACTCCGACGTACAGACACAAACATGCACACATGTACGTTGTGTGAGTACTTCTCTGTAAATACTAAATAATAGCAGAACAATCTGACTCAAACCACATTGGTGGAAAATCAGTGACTCTGAACCACATGAGGAAATCACAGCATGACTCGTGCATACATCTCTGCTGTTTGTTTAAAGCGAGCCTACAGTCAGTATCAGTATCTGTCCTGCTGCCAAGATGCCGCTCTAAATGTGGACTGAGACCCCGCTGACCTCCTTCCTCTCCAGATCTGCAGAGTTAGCTCACACATGCGTTTACTGTACAGACTGGCTGTGTTCCTTCTGTACACCATTGTTGTTTTCTATCATAAAACAGAAAGACACAAAACACAAGTGTTGCAAAAATCAAGTCATTATTCTGAATGATTTGTAGGAGCTGCAGAGGGACATCGAGAAACACAGCACAGGTGTGGCGTCCGTGTTGAACCTGTGTGAAGTCCTCCTGCACGACTGTGATGCCTGCTCCACAGAGACAGAGTGTGACTCCATCCAACAGGCCACCAGAGGGCTGGACAGACGCTGGAGGAACATCTGCGCCATGTCCATGGAGAGGAGGCTCAAGTCAGTGCCTCTGGGATTAACTCTTAGAATTAACATTCACATGCATGCACTGGTGATACGATTCAAACACTGATAGCTGCTGCCTTTTTTTGTAAAATTACATTTAATCATAGATAGCTGAAATTATATGTTTATGTTTCCATGACATTACTGAGAGATTTTTCTGTGCAGGATTGAGGAGACGTGGAGGTTGTGGCAGAAGTTTCTGGATGATTACTCAAGGTTTGAGGATTGGCTGAAGACCTCGGAAAGGACAGCTGCTCTGCCTAACTCCTCTGGAGTATTGTATACTGTCGCTAAAGAGGAGCTTAAAAAGTTTGAGGTGCGTCTATTTCACTTTTATGACCAGAATGTGGAGTAAAACACAACTGCATCTGCACTGTGTCTGTGCATGGATACATAGCTGCATTAGAGAAGAACTGAAGAAAAGACAAATCCGATGCAAAAGTTTCAAAGTTTTACAGATCAAATCAGGTCAGATTTTGTAGTTTGAGCAAAATAAATCCCTAGACAGAGACTGTCACTGCAGGGTAGGGGAAAAGAGTGTCATGTTGCTCAAACTCATCTGCGCTGGTCTGCTCAGCTGCTGCAGTCGATCACTGTGCACGTGCACATTCTTGCTAGCTGACTGTCTGGCCTGGGACACTGAGATCTGCACTGTTCACTTGAGTTAACGTCAATTGACTCTGCATATTTTTAACCCTTAACATGCAATGTTATAGGCTATTTCTAGTCCTTGTTAATTGTCAGGAGGTGTTTTTGTGCAAAGCAAAATAATTGTATGTAAACAAAAATAAATAAGCGTACTATTCAGAGGTTTCATTCCTGTGTGTGTTTTTGTTGCAGGCCTTCCAGCGTCAAGTGCAGGAATACCTGACCCAGCTGGAGCTCATCAACAAACAATATCGTCGCCTGGCCCGGGAGAACCGCACCGACTCCTCCTGCCGACTCAAAGAAATGGTGCATGATGGGAACAGACGATGGGATAACCTGCAGAAGAGGGTAGCCGCCATTCTACGCAGACTCAAGGTAACACAGTCTTAGATTGTTGACTCAGTGACGTGAAGTTTGCAAGACTTTGCACGTATTCTGAAGAGAATTTTAAAAACAACAAATGGTTATTTGTCTGTTTTCATTCAGCACTTCATCAGCCAGAGGGAGGAGTTCGAGACGGCACGGGACAGCATCCTGGTGTGGCTGACTGAAATGGACCTGCAGCTGACCAACATAGAGCACTTCTCTGAGTGTGACGTTCAGGCCAAGATAAAACAGCTCAGGGTAAGACAGACAGACAGACTCCATGTATCAGTCCAAAACATCTTTTAATATTTTATCTATTTTAATATTTTGGATGAGACTCGGCAAAATTCATTATCCAAAATTAGCTGGTTAAAGTTCCTCAAATTCAAAGATTGCTTGCTTTGACAGTTTCAATGTTTCACTTTGAGATGGTTAAACTGTGATTTGAATTTGGATTTTTTTGTAATTCAAATATTTTATTAGATACATGATTAATTAGATACTGTAATTAAATAATCTGCATTCTCACCTTTTCTCTGACCTCTGCTATGTGCGTCTTTCTCAGGCGTTCCAGCAGGAGATCTATTTGAACATGGGGAAGATTGATATGGTGTTCAGACAGGGTGACTCTCTGATCGAGAAGAGTGAGCCTCTGGATGCAGCCGTCATCGAGGAAGAGCTAGAGGAGCTGCAGAGATACTACCATGAGGTGTTCGGACGAGTCGACAGATACTACAAGAAACTCACACGACTGCCTGTGAGTAAAGACACGCCGATGACACTAGGCAGCATGCAGAAATACTTTGTCATCTAACAATAAAACAATATTCCTCTTATTTACACTGAAACACAAGTCAGTTAATAAGAGTCAAAGGAATCTGAGTTGTGAGACTGCGCAAGGAAATGAACTGCATGCAGAGACTTAATGTTGTGACAGTTGCCTCAATGAACTCTGAAGTGTTCTGTAAACACATTAGAAGTTTACATCACAGCTGTCCTCCTTCACCACCTGTGACATGGTGAAAACACGTGTCCAACATAGTTTCACGTTGACAGCTGCTAAGAAACAGAATACACACTCATGTTGAATATGCACACACTCACCTCACACTACCTCATAAACTGCACTCTTACACTTCTTAGTTACAACCTTTTCCTCCCATCATCACGCGTTCCTTCCTTCCACTAACATGTTTCTGTCCTTCTCTCACAGCTGGCCGATGATGAGCTCGATGGTTCAGACAGAGAGCTGGACATGGAGGAAGGTGGCGACCTCTCTGAGCTGCAGTGGGGTGACTCCTCTCTGCCTCGGCCATCCAGCCGTCCAGCCTCGGGTACGACCGCCCTCATCCGGGCAGACCGCTCAGGACGCGACACTCCAGCCAGCGTGGACTCCATCCCATTAGAGTGGGACCACGATTACGACCTGAGCAGAGGTCTGGAGAGCCCAGGGGGACGAGGTCAGGGGGAGAGGAGCCATGGGGAAGAGGAGGAGGATGAGTATCTGAGGACAGCTGCCACAGTGCTGTCAGGTATAGTACTTGACCGGATGATGGATATTTGCTACTTACTTGTGGATGTAACCATAAAGTGTTTTGGTAATGTGTTATTAAACTACAGTGTTGATTCCAAAACGTGAAATTTACATTGGACATACAATTTAACATATATGAAGCCTCCAATATTAAATGTATAATAAATATTTAGGTTTAAACTAAGCAGTTCTGTCACTGTAACTAGAACCAGTTTACATATTATTAGGAAATTACAAATAAAAAAAAACGGTATCCATGAGTATTTGTACAAAACGTGAATATATTGCTAGCTACATGGCAGCAACAGTAATTTAGGGTGTTTGAATTTATTGCAAGGTCACTGATGTGTGTTTTGAAATAAAGATTTAAATTTAATAGAATTGATGAGGTAGAAACAGTCAGTCTGCCACTAGAAAAATATAAAACACAATTTAACAATTTGCTGTGGACCAGGCAACTGTTCTATCTTTTAAAATAAGGACAAATATTCAAAAGATTGAAACAATAATTAAAAACACCGCTCTGCCTTGAGGAGAAAAAAATAATCTTCAACTTAAAATGTCATAGAAAATAAGACAAACACAAATCAGAGAGCTCTGAGGACATTCAATTATTATAGATTACTATAGATGTCACATTTAGCTGTGTGTTGTATGTCTCTCTTCCCAGATGTAGTTATCCCAGAGAGCCCAGAGGCCTATATAAAACTGACTGAGAACACATTGAAATCGTCCTCTGGTAGGAAACAGCAGCCCCCGCGGTGCCGCAGCATGAGATAGTAGAGCATGTCATAAACCACGACTAAAACTCGCTTTTTTAAAATGAATTTTTGCTCCCATACAAGGAAGCATCGTTTAAACTGCATGAGCTACCATCCAGAAACATCACTGCATGCTGACGTCCAGATCACTAAATGCTAATCTCAACCATTCCATTTCCCCCTTTTTATTTTTTTATTTCACAGCTAATATCATTGTTAACATGTCATGTCTGCCATGACTTGCTCTTATTTTACTTTTCAGACTAATGCATGCCATCCCAGCATCAGTATTCACCAGCAGCATGCTAACATTGAAAACTTTACCCTCCTAGTCTTGTCTTGACGTTGTTGTGACCTCTGTGCAGGTGAGCCAGGCCAGCTGGAGGCCAGTCTCAGACAGCTGGATCAGGCTCTGGATGCAGGACGATACCACCTCCAGCAGAGAGAGGACACCGCCAACAGCTCCACCCCCGACATCGACTCCACATACATGGGCTATGTGAGTCATGTTCATTTGCAGACATACATACTTCTCTCATTTATATCTTGTTTTATCTTGTTATGTAACGTCTTTGAAATCTAATCACATGCAACTCATATCATCCGTCCAGATGCGTCTGATGGGAGAGTGTCGAGGCAGTATAGACGCAGTGAAGAGAGCAGAAGGAGAGCTGACTGAAGATGAAGACGACATGCCTGGACTGACCAACCCCACCAGCACAGACACCCAAGGAAAGGGTCAGTTATATACCAACACACACACACACACGCACACACACATCACCTTCAGACGCTATAAATACTATGTAAGTTATGTGAAACTGATCTGATTGTTTCCCTCCAGGCGTGATCGAACGCTGGGAGCTGATCCAGGCTCAGTCTCTGAGTGAGAAGCACAGGCACAAGCAGAACCTGCAGCAGTGGCAGCAGCTGATCTCAGACCTGCAGACCATGAGGGCCTGGCTGGGCCAGTCTGAGGCTGAACTCAGCCAGTTGCGAGGGCTCGATCTCAGCACCGACATACACACCATCCAGCAGAGAATCAAGAAGCTCAAGGTTTGTTTACCACGTGTCTCTGTGTGTCTGGTTTCAGCATCAGAGCAAAGAGTTTGTCTCTTCAGTACAAGTCCACTTTGTCTGCAGTAATTTGACCCCACTGTTCTTGTTTATAATGTCCTACTTCACTTGCAGGGCACTGACAGTTTTGCCCTTCCATTCACCCTCAAACACACACGCTCACACTTCAACACATAGTCCAGCTATAGCTCTCTGTAAAGTATTAAAAAGATATCACAGTTCTATAAATACACCCCTCTGAAGCCTAATAACACACATCTAACATGTCCCAACCACCTCATCATAACCCCGCTGCACTCTTCTCTGTTGGCACCTCGTTATAGTCATTATATATAACCTTTTGCCCCACGTGTAGATGATGTTTTAAATACTTTCCTCTGTGATTTGTCTCATCAGGAGCTCCTAAAGGGGATGGATGCCCACAAGTCACAGGTCTTGTCCATCAATCTGAGCAGTGCAGACTTCCTCCAATCTGAGCCCAACTCTGAGGAGGCGTGGGAGTTGAGGGACGGGCTGAAAGAGATGAATGCACGCTGGGATCGACTCGGCACCTCACTGGAGGACTGGAGGGAAGAGCTCCAGAGGGCTCTGATGCAGTGCCAGGTACTAAAAACACACACACACTTCAGGAACACACACATACTCTCTCCAGGAAAGTTTAAAAAGTAAAAGTTGTCTTCAATTTGTTTCTTTAGTTTTGTACATAATAAGAACTTACTTTATGTTTATGTCAGGCATGATTTACATATAGAATCATAAGAATTCTGCAAAAAAAAAAAAAGCACATTCAAATTCATCCGTGATCTCTTTGTGTTTTTACCTGTCCTGTTTCCATCATGAATCCAGAATTTGGAGACTAAATACACTAAATTTATAAAAACTTAAATCAAGTTGAATGCACACCTTCCAGTGTACTTACACCTCTGCAAAAATATGAACAAATAGGTAGGAAGAGATAAGTAGCACAGTTAAAAACAGTCCAGTCTCATGCCATCTTTCCTTTTAGGAGTTCCACGAGATGAGCCACGGGCTGCTGCTGTGGCTAGAGAACATCGACCGCAGGAGGAATGAGGTGGTGCCCATCCCTCCAAAACTGGATCGTGAAACATTACGAGCTCATCACAGAACACTGACGGTATGTCTCTTTACATTCACTGGATAATTCAAACTCAGTAGTTCCCAAAGTAGGTTTAGGGTCTTAAGAGTAAAGTGGAGCGAAGGATATAAGTGATAATAATATCACTCTTGTATAATCTGTCTCTTTCATCTTCCCGCAGCAAATCAAACGTGAGCTGCTGGACTCGCAACAGAAGGTGTCGTCTCTTCAGGAGCTATCAGCTCAGCTGCTGGTCAACACTAAACCTCAGACTCTGCTGCTGCAGTCGCAGGCGTCGGAGCAGATCCGGGCTCAGGGCAGCGAGTGTCTGGAGGCCCAGGAGAAGGTGCACGTGATCCTAAACAGGCTGAGGCTGCTTCTGAGGGAAGTCAGCTCAGACCTGGAGGGTTTGGAGAGGAGACTAGAGGCCATGGACACACGGCAGGTCAGAAAATACTGAATATGCCATCGAGTGAATGGAGGAGGGGTCAAACTTCCTCTTTATCTGTAGCAGGTTTATTTAGATCTAAATATTATATTGACTGTTGTTGTTTTGATTCACTTTTACAGGATTGCTTACCATTGCCGGCTGGCAAATCAGAAAACTGTCGATCAGCTGGTTCAGCGTCAGAGGTGACCGCCCAAAGTCGCAAACACTTGGTAATGTTTTCCATCATAATGTCCAGTAGAGGGAGCTAGCCTCTCTGCTTGATAAGAGACAGCAAAATAACATCAGTCAACCTCCCCTCTTGTTCCCAAGTAGTGTATCTCCACTCAGCTTTATGTTTATTGTAAATATAAATGTGCTCTGCTAACATGTACATGTAAAGATCTGCTGCTGCCCCCCCACCCTCCCCTTTTTGAGATGTTTTTTGCTGCCCACACCATGTTGATCTGCCAAAAACGTACAAGAAATCCTGGCTTTTCGTTTTGTGTAACGTCTTAGCTCATATCTCATTTTGTAAAAAAAAAGTAAGATCGAAAATCGATTTTTTTTTGTGACTTTGTAAATGACTATTTTAATTTTGTCAGTGTCTTTTAACTTTCAGGATTTAGTCTTGAGAAGCCAGATTTCTTGGTTCTGAAAGTCAATCACCGTCATTGATTCTGTTGCTGCTCTTTGGTTGTTGATGATTCCTTCTCTAGCGATGTTATGGCTCTTTATGTTATTTGTTTTTTCTCTCATCTGAGGCTTTGTCTTTATTTGCCCTTGACTGAAACATTCTTTTCTTTCTTTTACCCCTCCCTGCTCATTACGTGGTACAGCCCCGAGGCAAAAGTAGTCAGGCCCACCCAGGACACCCTGAGAGCGGCCCGCGCGACAGGTACCTCTCTCCTGGACTCTAGAAACACGGGACGATGATGGAACCAAAGCTATGCCTGAATAGAAACTTTATTTAATTAAATCAACCCATGAGAAAATCAATGAATCACAATCATAGTAAAAAAAAAAAGGGATTATTATGATCATTTTGATTTTTAATGAATTGGCTTTAAGGCTTTAACCCTGCGTTCCATGATTGTCCCTTACTCTAGAGACCATGTTCAGCTCTTAAACGAGTGGGGACTCGCCTTCATCAGGCCGCTCCCTTTCTCCTTTAAATGTTTTACTTCACTGCTTCACTTTGCCCTGCTGCTGCTTTTTGAATGGCATCATGAAATATTGCCTTGTCATACTTTTTGCTTCTCCTTTCTCAGAGTGACTGTAGCACTCTCCTCCTCGCCCACTAGATGGCATTATCTGAATCCCAGTGTCCCCCCCCCCCCCCCACCCCTTCAGCCCTCTTAGCTCTTTTTCTTTCTCACGTTTCCTTCCTGTTTCATTCTTCTCATAGTTGAAAGCAGGATATGATGCAGTAACTCCTGCGTTTTCTCCTTATACCTTAACTCCCACTTTCTTTCCTATGTTTCCTTTCCAGACCTCTTAACTCACCCACCTCTGACTCTTGTGTCATTTCTGATTTCTATGATTTTCATTAAATGCCAACAATAACACACAGGCCTGGTGAAGACTCAGCCTAAACTAGTCTTGCCATGAGTGTTGTAGCAGAAATAATGTCTTTGTCTTTTATATGAGAAGCAGGGACTCTCTATCACATACTAATGGGCCGTGGACACTGAAATCCAGCAGAGCAGCAGGGGGTTGCCTGGCTTTAAAACATGAGCCACATATATAAACACACACACACACACACACATGCTCATTGCTCACAGCAGCTGTATTATAGAACTGAGGAGGACTAA
This sequence comes from Larimichthys crocea, assembly GCF_000972845.2. NCBI lineage: Eukaryota > Metazoa > Chordata > Actinopteri > Sciaenidae > Larimichthys > Larimichthys crocea. The sequence continues at coordinate 9,105,441 of NC_040021.1, forward strand.
ATGAAATTGTTCGGAAGAGCGTCAGCGGCTCTGACCCTCCATGAGGATGAGTCGCAGTGGGAACATGCTGTTCCTCCCCTCTAGTCTTGGCTCTAACAGTGGAAATCTCCAGAGAGGCATTTGGCATTTCTCCTGCATCTGTTTGGAATGAGACGTGACATTGAACTCTCACACACTCGGCACTTAAGCCAGTGCGTTCCCCCACCTCCCTCAGTGAGACACAGCCGACTATCTCTATGAATGCTTGTGGTTGATTCTCTCTGTTTGTGCCTGTTTTGTGTGTGTGCAGGTCTAACGTTCATGTGTGTCTCATGTGTTCAACTCTCTACCTGTTGGATCTGGTCTATTTGCTGCATTCTTTTGTACTTTTGCTTTCCTTCCTGTTGAGTATTCATTCTTTTGCCAGACATGAGTGAAATAGTATTTGCAAACCTACTTAAGATGTCAGAATTCACAGATTTACTGCAGCTGTAAATAATTTTCCTTAACAGTTAAAAACCAAAATGAAGGCTAAAGAGGATTTTGGTATCTCACAAATTAATCAGGAATGATGGATGATGTTGGAGCATTCACTGCATAGACACAATCGATCATCAAAGGATTTTGACAACACAAGAGTGTTTTGCAAATACTACTGAACTCAGGTCTGTTCTCTGCTGTGTTTAACTTGTGTGTGTGTCTCCCCGCAGCCTGAGCAGATCACCAGGCGCCGCTGGCTGCGTTTCCTCCCATTCTGACCTTCCAGACTGCGTCTCCTCATCGACCTCCTCCTCCTCAAAGGGCCAGTCCTTCCTGCTGCGGGTCCTCAGGGCTGCGCTCCCCGTCCAGCTGCTCCTCCTTCTCCTCATTGGCCTTGCCTGCCTGGTACCCATGACTGAGGAGGACTACAGCTGCCACCATGCCAACAACTTCGCCCGCTCCTTCCATCCCATGCTGCGCTATACCAACGGACCTCCGCCCATATGAGAAGCAGCTGAATATCTACCCACTGCTTTGCCAAGGACTCCACTGACTCTTGTGAATGTTTCCCTTTCACCCCGTGCCCTAAAGCAACAAACTGTTCCCTGCTGGGGAGCTACATGCATGATGAAGTGATTCAAAGGTGATACGAAGACTTTTCTCTCACTAACATTGCACACCCACTCACCTGAAGTCACCTCAACCCTTTAAACGCACTCTCCGGAATAAATGGACCTTCATCTGAAGACCCCCCTATCTCCCAATCCAAATATTTCATGTTCTTTTAACTTAAATGTGTATATTATTTTTTAAGGTTTCTGAGGAAACCTGTGAAATCATCGAAAACAAAGCACTATTTATATACTGTATGTTGGGAGCCAAAGTCGACCGTGCTTTTTGTCCATGATATCCAGTGCTGCTACTATTTATTTAGTGTTCAATCAGTTGATAGATTGTTAGTGTTGATGAAGCTAAAGCACCACCTTGAGTGTGGGATATTGTACCTGAATATTGTACAGTAGACTTGCAGTCTGAGTAGCAATTATTCACAATGAGGAGTTTGTTTCCGAAAGACACATTTGAAGAACATTACTCAGACGTGACGACTGACAGGGTGAGACGTAGCTTGACGTCTGTTTGCTTGACACATTTCAGAAGAACCTGCTTGAATTTGGAAATGAAGTCTTCATACGATGTTAAAGCTAAAATCTGAACCTATAGCACTGACATGAGCACTGTCGAAGGTACTGCACTGAAGCCGTCCAGCCAAGGTGGCCGTCTTCTTTCCCCAAAAAGCCAAGGCTTGTATTCCTGTTTTTAATTTCAGTATTTAATCAACTGGGGCAAATATGAGAAGAAAAAAAGATGAGCTCTCGTTAAAAAGACTTCAACTGATTTGTATATTATTGTTGAAATGCCTTTGAATAGAGGCAGTTATTTTTTTATCTTTCTGTTTGAGCATGCACTTGAAAGTCCCCTGCTTTTAAGAAAGCCAAACAATCACTGGTAGTGTTTTAGTAGACGGCTGTGACATGTGTGCTTTGTAATAACTGCGATAATTATTCTGCCGTGATGAGACATCAGAATCACTGCGTTGTTAAAAACAGAATCTGTAAAAATGATGAAATATGAAAATGGTTATTTATGTATGTACAGTTTGCTAATGCCGACTTCATGAAGAATACTCTCTTTGCAAATAATAAAACATGAAATATTTACCTCTGTGTATTCTTCCGCTTGATTTCAAGACACAAAAACACAGTCGTGAAGAAGGTTTTGCCAATTAATGCTTTTATTTTCACGCACAATGAACAAATGACAGTCAGGTCAAGTTTGACTGGATTTACACTCACAGCTCAAGAGGCTGAATCCAATTTTGGATCTTGTACGGATGCTTTCCAGATCAGATATGACAACGTAAAGACTACACAGACTGCATCATTTTGTTTATTGTTTATATTCTGGCAGCATAAACGCCTGCATTCTCTACATGTTACTTAACTCAATTCATAAAAACTAAATTAAATTCAATTCATATTTACTAGAGACAGTGTACAGCATCACCAAGATCAAAAAGGACAGAGGTCAAAGTTATTCCAATTATTTCCACATATTAGAAATCCATGGTGGACAAAATATGCTGACACGATATCAAACAAGGAACAAGTCGCTTTAATTAAGAGGATCTAGGTTTGATAATAGACCTAAGTCATGTAGACAATTCTTAAATCATTTTTACTCTCTTTTATATCTTTATTTGCGTCAATTCAGTGAAAGAATTTAAGTTCGAAACATTTCATATGTTCCATGAAGACGAAGAGGCGTTCAGCATTTTCTGCTATTGTTGTTTGTGATGATTGATACATTTGGGATTTAAATTGTTAGTTCGACAGAAAATAGTTATTTTAATACATCTCTTTGAGCTCTGGGGACATTAAACCAAACAATTAGACTGTTTAGTATTTTATAATTAGTACTTATCAGTGTATAGCAGCAAATACAGAAACAGCCCGCTCATGTCAATATCAGATACCCAATTAACAATATGATGAAAGTCGGTACGTTTAAACAGAACTTGCATACGTGTACGTACGATATGAAAGACGTAGATTTTGAAAGGATGTAAATCCAGCCAGACTCATAGAACATGTAATCACTGAATGTGTGGATGAAGAGTAACCGGTTGTAGCTTTGACAAGGTTGAAATGTTGAACAACTGCATCAAGACAAAGAAATCTATGCGTCATATTGTCTTGGAGCCACTTATAGCTCTTTGCCTCAGTCTCTCTCTCTGTCTCTCTACTGTGCACAAACACACACACACATATTTTCTACATGACAATTTCAGAAAAAACTTTGGTGCAAGTAATCATAAAGAACAAACCTACTATACACAAGAAAAGGCTAGATAGGGTGAAGTTACCCAACAAATAAAGCTTGGCTTCCTTCATTACGTCGTCAGTGCTGTGGGATCTGATTGTGCAATTTGAAGCTCACAAAATTCAACATTCAGCAACTGTTCAATTAATAATTTCATCACTAAAATATTTTTTCCCCAAATATATGAAGATAAAAATTGACACGATACCTGACGTTTATCCTTAATGATGTTGGAATTTAAAGACAAAATAAATTCCAAATTTTACTTTTATTATATTTACTGTGTAATCATCCTTAATATGTAAAAATAAAAATAATGCCCAATAGCCCCTTAAGCCCAGGAGGAAGTGCACTTTGGTCGAAGCGAATACAAAGAAAAATTAGCTGCTCATCATTTTAAATCACTGTAGCCACAATATGACCTATCACCTGGAAATAAGAAGCTGTACTGTAAAGCTGTTAAGAGTCTGACTCAAAATCACATTTATCATGAAAGGCAGCGCAGAAGATTAACTGCAGTGAAGCTCATATTGTAGTGAGTTGGAGTAGTGCAAAGGAAAAATGTCTCCCTAAACAGCTACAACTATAAAATCATAGAATTTATAAATAATTATCTCATGAAATGAATTCAAATATGACCTTCATCTGTCATTCCCAAACCCCCTTTTCACTCTCTGCTTCACACGTCATCCATAAGAATGACTTTTGGACGTAGCTTGTTGTGCTCTGTCTCATAGGATGTGGGTGCAGTCAGAGCGGGACCCTCCGTACTGCAGGACACCTGGACCTGTGGGGGCTCTGCTCAGACTCTCATGGTTGACTCGTGACCCTGAACCGGAACCAGCTGAAGAGGGGCCTCCATCTCCACCACTGCTGCTGCTGCTGTTATTGTTGCTGGTGGTGAAGGGAGGCCTGTCAGCCTGGGACCAGGACTCGGCTGGTCTGTCTGGGCGGTGGATGCGGTGAGCATCCAGCATCTCCAGCAGCAGGTCGTACAGAGGCACTTTGTTCTTGCACTTCATGCTGTAGAGATGCTCCATGCCTTTGTTGCTGCAGAGAGTGTAAGCAAAAAGGGCGATGAGGATTTAGAGCGAGTTCATGAGTCAGTCTGTGAATGAGTGAAGCTGACTACTTTCTACATCTGTGTTCAATTATACAATTCAATTCGATTTTTTTGCCCATCAGTTGCTTTTTTGTCTTTACTTATTCTCTTTGGAGAATTATCCTACATTATTTAAATTTAATAAGGCTGATGTTTTTCTGAAGTTTTGTTTCACTGTCTCTTTTTTCTGTCTCTAAGTAGTCTGTCTTCTCTACCATGCCAGTATCACTGAACTCCAGGCCCATTCGTTCCTACTAAAGATGGAAATATTTTAAAATGGTTCACTAATATATGGTTCCATTGTTTTTTAAAAACTATAGAAATTTCATATAACAGTTGCTTTTGTTGGGAACTACTACCAGGGTTTATGCAGAAATCCTGAGGTTAAATTTAATACCTTCTTAATACCTTCTAAATATTTTTTTAAAACCTCAACAGAACTTTCCTCTAGTCATATAGTAAAAACAGGATTGATATGTGGGAGGGCACGCGCACTGTTACTGTCAATCCCTTAGTTATTGCCATGCAATAGTGTGCACGCACTCCTATATATCACTCCAGTCAACAAGCTCCTTTTTGAAAACCTTATCACATAAACAGTAACCCTAACTAATTTTGTCTTTCCCACATGCAAATGTTTTTTTTTCCTGAGATTCCCAGGCCGAGCAGAAGATGCTCGGTTGGAGCGGTGTACTGGCAGCACAGAAATATGATATTAATGGCTGCTCTCCCATCAAGTTGTCAGTCAACTGAACACTGTAGATAGATCCAACTACATAATTTGAGTTATGCTACTTGACATTTGCTAAAGAAATGACACAATGCATTAGATTTCAGTACCACTCCACACATGTTCTCTAATGAAGACATCAAGTATACTTGACGAACAGTGTTTTACAGCAGGATGCTTGTGAACAGCTGTTCTACTGACACGTTTCTTTTTTGTCTTTTCAAAGTCATTTTCAGTCTATGAAATCAAACTTTTTGTGCAAAGCTTGTTTCAAGTTTTACTCCAGCAATCAACCACGTACAGAACTTTCCAGTACATGTTTTTAGGCTCAGGATGAGGCTAAATTCATAATTTTGTACCGTCATACTAACCACAAACTTCTTGAGCGACACTGAATGATGTTTGTGCGCTATGGAAAATAAGTCTACTGTACAGTCTGCAATAAATTCTGGCGAACCTAAGCAAACAAATAATACTTTTTAAGTACTTTAATTTTCACCAAGTTGATTTACTACCTTTTCATACTTTTTAATACATTTAATATATTCTGACTACTTTGAGCTGCAGAATAACAAACACTTGGTGCTCTGGAGAGTGTTTACAGCTGCAGGAAGATTTATGTGGGACTGCATCAACATAAAATATGTGATCATTGTAATGAAGACAAATGTGACCCAGTGTAACAGTGTGGCTCACTGATGTGTTTTTTAACAATTATCTATTTCAGGCACCGGATGCACTTTGGATACAATTCATTGCGATTCATTTTATCCTTAAAGCTGTAATTATACACTATAATAAATAAATTGTTTTATTGTGATTTATTGTAATATACTCAATTATCAGTCTGGACAAGAGACAAAGCATCAGCCTTCTGATCTAAAACATATACTGGAGAAAATTAATCTTATCGCCTCACAGAGTCACTGTGGATTACTGAGACGTGACTTTCAGTGGAACACGTTGCAGTTCACAGACTTTTAATATGCAAAAAAACAAAACAAAAGCGACCTCTTCTAATTTAATTTCACCTCATGTGCCTGATGTGGGAAAGCAGGAGGAGCAGATGAGCCTGCCGCCTTGATTGCTGCTGAGCCGAGCATCCTGACTGGCTGATATGATGTATGAGAGCGTCTGTGATGGTGTCGAGCATGTTCTGCACTGCCGCACTGTCGTGGAGAGGCTCCATTGTGCCGGTGCAGAAAGAGAAGGCACCTGGCGGGGGCAAAACATAATGGATCTTTCTTTTTTTTTTTTCCAGTAGGAGTATTACACTTCGTACAGATAAAACTCACTCAACTTGCAGCAGATTCAGGCTACAGACACAAAAACAACTTTTCCATGAGAAAAGTTCTGACTCACACATGCTTATAAGAGCAGAACATTAATTAAAGATGCACTTTTGCCCACACAGCAATTAAAAGTTCATCTGGCTCCAGCAGCTGTGCCAGTAGTGTCATCCTGCTGGTATTTCACTCAGTATCTCATATAGAATATCTCAAACTCTGGGACAACACAACCCTCTGTGCTGTCTCGTGTTGTCATGGGAACAGTTATCAGGAATATTGACAGTACAGGTCTTTCCAGAACACTCTGTTCGCCTAATGTGCTTAATGTGACTATCGTTCAGAGCTACACCTGTGTGGGTGTAGTTTGACACTCTTCAATATGTACTCATTAAAACCGATGACAAAGTGATGTGCATGTAAACAACACTGTGTACAATTAAACACAGAACTTTTTTGTTTTGTTTTGTTTTTTTAAAAAGATTATTTTTTTGGCCTTTTCAAGCTTTATTGATAGAGACAGGAATGTGGGGAGGAAGAGACGGGGAATGACATGCGGGAAAGAGCCACAGGTCGGATTCGAACCCTGGGCTTCCGCAGCAAGGACTGAGCCTTTACACATGGGGCGGCTGCTTTACCAATTGAACTTAATGACGCCCCAACACAGAACCTTTTGTGTTTTTATTAGAGTAGCTCTGCTGCCCATGGTCAGCGTTTCCGTGCATGCCTTTCTCTGAAATTATTTCACAAGAAGGTGGATGAAACTTTAACACACACACTCACGCATGTTGCCTCACCAGAGTTGAGCAAGATGATAGCTTTGAGGCAGACAAACTCTTCAGTTTTGAGTTTGAGCATGCGGAAGCGGGAAGTGGTGGCCAGGAGCATGTCGAAGATCTCAGCCATGCCTTCAACGCAGTCGCCTTCGCTCCTGGAGGAACAGGAAGAAAACACGAGGAGTTGTGTTTTGATTTTAGAGCTTAAATTTCTCTTCTCTTTTCTATTTGAAGTCACACATGAATATATATGATTCCAATACATAACATGAAAGTCAGCGTGTATCTAAAACAGAGTCCAAATTCTGACTTGCAGCCCGCCATCAGAGGACTTCATCTGAGACCATGAAACCATTCTAAGAGAAGCCAGATAAACAACTAATGGACTGAATCGCTGCAATGCTCCTGCACTGTTGAGAAGTGAAGGAAAGATGGAGAATTTCCAGTGGTTGGAGTGCAAGATAAACTTGGAAGCACAGAGCCAAGGGAATTTATCAACCCTGACCCTTCAGCATTTTAGTCATCATGTCCAATTGGTGAGGACACTCATACAGGGACCAGGTTTTAGAGATAATACTCTGTAATACACTTTTGAATCAAATGGGACCATCAGGCACATCAGAGGGTAAAAGCTCTGTCTGTCTGTCTGTCTGTCTGTCTGTCTGTCTGTCTGTCTGCCTTATCCCTCTCCCTCCTCACCTCCCTCTCGTTTTCTCTCTGAGCTAGATACTGTGGTTTGGTGAGCTTGTTTACTTTGAGCACGGGTGGAAGTGGAGAGAACAGGCTGTGCTCGCAAAGCTGAAAACAGCCATGTCTCATGCCTCCCTCCATCTCTCCTTGTCTTCTCCATTCGTCATTTAGCTCTCTCTCTCTCTCTCTCTCCTCTGCCTCCTTCCCCGCCATCACTCCTTGGTCATTCTTCCTTTTCCATCATTCCTTGCAATGAGGCTTTGATTAAATCTCTGCCCTGGTTGCCAGCTAAGCACTGTAAAGATTGATGTGGTATTTCAGGTTAGAGAGAGGCTGCTCTTCTCTCCTCTCTGTGGGGAACATGTAATTAGTCTTTCACTACATGACGGGCGTGTTGGGATGGCACAATGGCTGGCAAGGTGTGAAATAGAAAATCTACAATGCTGATGTACCACTCTTCAGGGCTGTGTGAGAGTGAGTGAAAGATGGGGAGAATAAGTAGGAAAAGGAGACATGAAAAAGTCTAGAAAGTCAGGACAGTACTCCTTGCTACCTGTCCAGAATAAGGTCCTGTGCGAAGATGAGTTTGCCTGGGCAGTGGATGGATCTCCAGATGAGCCCGATCATCAGCACCTCCAGCCATGAGCTCTCCAGGAGCTGCACCTGATCGTGGAGGGACAGCTGCAGAAAACCTAGAAAAGACACAGACAAAGTGCACATTAGTAAATCTAACCCCTTTTATAACTGCAAAAATGCTATTCATAAAAAATGGACAACAAATACTATATCCTGAACACAGCAACTAATTTGAATAGAGACCAAATTCAAACAATCTGGTGTCGATAAGTGTTGTTATATTGGTGCTGATTTTTTGAAGTGGTGGGGAATATTAACACACCCGGAGTTAAATGTGTGCACCTTCACTCATAAAAAATAAAAATATGCAGGCTTGTTTTCTGGCAGGGAATGGCTACTTAAATAAAACCATCTGCAATCTCTCTGCTCTCATAAGAAGCCTTATCGCTGGCACTCAGCTGTCTCAATTCATATGTAATTACAGCCAATTCATTCTCATTGTCCCCCCGCTGTACTCTGTTTGGGACCCCTCGCAATTAAAACTGTGTGCCTTTGGGCTTTTAGTGACGCACAAGGTTGTAATACCTCAAAATCAGGATTTACTCACTTAGAGAGCTTGTCATGTGTGTCTGTGTGTATGTGTATGTGTATGTGTGTGCGTACACGCAAAAGGGTGATGTGTCCTATACTGCATTTAGGCTCTATGGGGTGCCGGCAGATTGGCCAAACAATCCTCTCAAAGGTGATGACTGTAATTACCATCACTGTAATGGCTCTGTATGTGTGTTTCCACTATAAAAGGTCTTCCATCAACTTGCTATTGCCTCAGCAGTCAGACGATCAAGGGATAAAACCACTGTCACACAGTCCGTCTCTACATACAAATGTTTAAAAAAAAAAGACGTTGTTACCGAGATTTTGAAAAAAATAAAAAAATAAAAAATGTTCCAATTTGGGAGAAACATGCGATAGATGTCATGGTGCTCCAGCAAACCTGACTCACATGTTTTCAACCTGCTCTCACCCAGCAAGTATTTCTGAATATCTATCTAGGCATGGCTGTAGACTTCCTCTTAATTATCGGTAACAACCATTGAACATTAGGATATTATAGCATTTGCATCATTGTTGGTAAAAAAAAAAAATCTGTTAAAACTGAAGTTATCTCTCTATCTAAGTCCTGATGAGGTTTATTTTAGTGTATGAACCTTGATAAAATAAAGAGGTTTTTATTTCACTTGAACCCTTTGGTCCATAATCTTAATAGTCTTCTGGGGAGTTTGTGAAGGAGAGGTGGGACAGGTCTGTTTTATTAAAGATTCAACGTAAGTAAATAAAATGGACAATTTTTGTCTTTCTCTGTCTGCCCTGCAAACATGAAGATGAAAAAGAGTTGTTGTTCTTTCGCAATCTTTGTCTAGAGACTTAAAATACAAAAATACAGCTGTGAACACAACAGCACAACAAGCCTGACACTCAGAAGTCAGACTAACACAAAGTAACAAAAACAAAAGTTTTAGAACAGATTATTTAGCTTTATGGTCTTATTTCATTTTGTTATATACTGACTATATTATTAAATCATGTTGCACCTTTTGAATAGCAGCAGACAGCAGTGAATCTGAAAGGTGGGAGAGGTTGAAGTAGTGGGACAGGTCTGTTTTATTAAAGATTCAACGTAAGTAAATAAAATTGACTATTTTAGTCTTTCTCTGTCTGCCCTGCAAACATGAAGATGAACATGAAAGCAAAAGAGTTGTTGTTCTTTCGCAATTTTTGTCTAGAGACTTAAAATACAAAAATACAGCTGTGAACACAACAGCACAACAAGCCTGACACTCAGAAGTCAGACTAACAAAAAGTAACAAAAACAAAAGTTTTAGAACTGATTATTTAGCTTTATGGTCTTTTTTCATTTTGTTATCCACTATCTTATGTAACATGCAGTTTTAAGGCAGTTGTGTACATTTTTTTTTTTTTGTTACTTCACACTGATAATCTGTCAGACTTCACTTCTTGCATCACTTCTTGCTGTATTTGTTTTATTGACATCCTTCCTATTGCTGCCACTTGATCTGGTTGTCATTATAAATGAGAATTGGTCCTTAACTGACTTATCTGTTTAAAGAATAAATTAACCATGTATGTAAAAACATGATGTAAAAAGGATAGTAGGTTCATTTTGGTGCACAATCGTACTGTAATAACACCCTATAGATCACATCACAGACACATTAATGGTCTTTGAACTTCACCATACTCCAAACAACATCTCAGGAGAGTCCAGTTAGTAGTAGGTTTTACTCCAAAACAATATGAAAGCCAAATCTCCACATCTGTCAAAGTAATTGTCACTCAGTCAACAATTTTTATTTGCTGTCTGTTAAACTAACTTTGTACTAGCATCAGCTATTGCTCCTTCCTACAGTGTGATTATAATAATATAATATATATATAATAATTACCAATATTTAACTTATATTGAAGAAAAATACACTGCATTATGCAGTAATTCAGGAGTGTTTATACTGCTGAAAAAATTATTAATGATTTATTGGTGGTGTGGCTACCATACCACTCTAAGCTGTACCTGGAAGCTTCTTGGCCCAGGCGATCATGTGGACCAGCTCCTTATCGGCCATGCTGGTGAGCAGGGTCATCATGGTGACCTCGGTGTAGGGACGACTCAGCTTCTGACGGGAGCACAGCACCGGGGGCTCTGCACCCTGGAGCAGGAGGAGTACCTGGGGAAGCAACAATCACACTTATTTATTGATAAATTAATTAAGAAATGATCTGTCGTGGTTCAAACTTATTTAAAGCAAATACAAACACATCTGGACACAGAATTAAGCACCTGGTCAGGTGACATGCCAATCATCGATGATTTTCCTCCTCCACCACCAGCAATACTGCTGGTGTGCTTCCTCCTGTCCTGGGGGGGTGCTATTCTGTGCTCCAGGTCCTTAGAGGCCTTGTCACTGGTGCCGGTCCGTCGTTTGTCACGTCGCAAAACACGCCCGCGGTCCTTTCGCACACCTTAAGTACACAGCAGAGGTTTAATACAAAATAAAATGCAGTTACAAAAAGAAAAAGCCACAAATATGCACACACACACAAACTCATCAGGGTTTTTCTAACTCATGTAACTTCATATCCTGTTCCAGTGCAGACTGAATGCATGCCTGTGTGATTCAAGAAGTATGAAAACAAAAACGTGGGTGTCTGTTAATCAGTGGTTGTACTCCTTTCGAGGAAATCACTTCAAGGTCATGTTATAGTTAGTCTCAAGCTTATCTGCCTCCACCAGCACTCTCATAGTTGTGCCAGTCTTCTCCGCACCAAGCCATGGCCAATTAATTTGGAAATTTCTTCAAAAGAGGGCAATCAAATTAGTTGTTTTTTTTTGCTAAAACAATATACAGATAAGAAAAACTGTGCAAAAAAGCAAATCAAAAGCAAAAAACAAAACAAAACAAAAACAAATCATAGAAAGAAAGCAGAAAAAACAACAACTGGATAACCAATAAGGATGCAACTGAATTTATTTACTGACGGTAACTTGCAGAAAAGAACATTATATGAAATAAAACAAACTGGAAAAAGGTTGTTTTTACAAAAGAAAGAAACCTGCCGTCTACCCACCTCCTTTCATCATGCCCACTTCGTAACACTTCCTAAGACGGCAAGCCTGGCAGCTCTTCCTGCGATTCCTGTCAATAGTACACTGATTGGTTGCTGGGCACATATAGTCATTGTGACCTGAAATGGAAGAAAATCTATTACTTCAAGCCCCACACTCCAATGTTCAGTTCAGACTTAGATTATTTAGGAGCCAGGAACACTCCATTCCCATTTTAAATGGATCTGAGATGGAAAAAATTAAAACTTGGCATCTTGGCTTTGTCATCGCCATGGAGACTATTGGTTTCTTTATGACGTCTTCCATTGTGAGATTTATCAATACAACAAAGCGTTATATCACAACATGACTAAGACACAAGTTTTTATCTGCACACAGAGGTAGCTGTACATGGAGGTTGTATGAAACACATAAAACAAAGGAATTTAGATTTTCCCTTGATTTCAAATCTCTCAGTTTCACAATGTCACAACTTATGACTCTTTCTCTACTTTATTGAGCTCCAGTTTGACTGTTACAGAAAGTTCAATTTGGTAGCATGAGCCAGCAAACTAAATCACCATCCTGTTACATACAAACCTTTTTGTGATTCACAGCTGTGCCACATTAAAGCACACAATTTTCCTTTGGTCACTGACAGAAAAACTCATTTTTATGGGGACTGTGCTCAATCTGTTCTTTCAACATTTAAGATTAAACAAAGAATATGAAATAGAGAATATGTGAATTTTAGGAAATACTTTATCATTTCTACATACAATCTGAACACTAAACTGTGATAAAATAAGATATGATCTGTCACAAACAGGTGAATGGATGAAGCACACAGATTACCTACCCTGGATGCTCCTCTTAAAGAAGGCCTTGCACCCTTCACAGGACCACACCCCATAGTGGTACCCAGAGGCATAGTCACTGCACACAGCACAGAAACGCATCTCTTTGGCCATATCAAACCCACCGGCCCCGGCTCCAGCCCCTGACTCCCCCACACTGTATGAGTCGTCACTGGTGCCACACTGGTCGTCTCTGGACAGCTGCTGCTGACTGGATGAGACATTTGACCTGCCACAGGGCATGCATTTCAGCTCAGTTAAAATATCTCACATATTCACATGATGATTAAAAGTGCTTTCGTGAACAATAAATGACTTTTTGGCCATAAAATATAACTGGATATTTTGTAAAAAAATTGGTTTTTATATACTTAATTACAGATCGATTCTAATTCTTTACCATACTGACTTTAATCTGCCAGTGGCAGAGACAAAAGCAGAGTACTATTTTCCACCTGAGCCAGGAAACAATCTGTATGTGTACTTCTGTCGTCTTACGTATTGTTCCTTTCTCAAGGTCTTTGACAAAGTCCTTAATCTCTGGAATTAGAAACCAGGGCAAAGCTTGATCCTTTCTATAGAGATAGTGGCAATGTTTTGTATATAGGAATAGATTAAAAAATACAATGAAGTTATATAATTATGTTTTGTTTATAACTGCATACTGAGGACTGAAAAGAATGCCAATGCTATAATACGTGAGTGAAAGATATCAAATCTTGTTACGTGTTAATATTTTGTCCTACAACTATTCAATAGGAAACACAAAGGCTGTACAGTAAAATAAGGAATAATTGTGACAAGATAAGCACACTGAGAAGTTATTTTATTCTTTATCTTTATATTCAAATCATGTAATGCAGGGGGCAAAAGAACCATAGTGAAGAAACAAATCTGCCCAGTCTGCACTGCTCATATAACTTACACAATCACAAGAGCACAAACAAAACTGACTAGGTGGATCAGGTTTAAGCCCTGGAGGTTGCATTTCTCACAAATGACTCACCCTCTCATAAGATACATTACTAAATTTTAAAGTAATGGCCAAAATGTAGAAAAACATTCAAAGCAGTCATTCATACCTGTTGATGAAGAATTTAGACTTTTTTCCAAGCACACAACACACACTTTTCTCCACTCTGGTGATCCGGCAATGAAGAAAAATGATATTCCCTCACCTGTAGACGGGTGTTGAGGTGGTTTCCAGATAGTGGTGGCTGGGTGGGTGCATAAAAGGGCTGAGTCGGGGGCTGGAGGGCACAAAAACAAGAGGACTAGTAGGCCCACTGCCCAAGGACTGAAGGCTGCCATCTGAGGGTGGTCCATGGGCATCCAAAGGAGCAGAGTAGTAGCCAGGAGTGGAGTGGCTGTATAGTGGGGTCGGGGCAGGGGTGGGGGCATAATCGTAGGTCCCTTCCAGGAAGTCCACAGTGGCTACCCCTCCAGACCCCCGGCTCTCTTCGGGGTACATGTCACTGAGGGGGGCACGCAGCGGAGGCGAGGAACGTTGCGGGGAGAGGGTCTCCAGCTCTGAGAAGGCTGGGCTGATCCTGGGTCTGACTATTGGTCCACAAGGCTGTCTGCTCTGCGGCTGGCTCTGCCTGAGCAACATCACAGCACAACGGCACTGATATGCAACATGATTTAGACTTGCTCTCCCATTTGCTGAGGGGGAGTGGAGACGAGTACTGCTCTCCCTCTCTTTACTCTTTCCTCACTCTCTCTCTGTCTCTCCTGCCTTTTTTTTCCAATACAGACTGTCAGGCAACTTGAAGGGTCCACTATTCTTCCAGTCCCTTTACCCTATCTGCCTTGAGCTTCCGCCCACCAAGATCCAGATAAGAAAAAGAAAGAGAAAAAACATTCAAAGACTCCTCCCAACCCCCTTAAATGTTTTTTCTTTGGTCAGCAGAGCCTTTCCCTTATTTCCTTTAATACATCTCTACTAACATGTAGCAGGAAGGGTAGCCTGGTAGGAGAGAGAAAAGGATCATGGACAGATAAATTGTGTAACTTAACTGTTCTGTCTCTCACACCACTACAAAATATTCTTTTCCCTTATCACCTTTTCCTCCAGAGAAAAGATAACTATAAACTAGCAGTAAACAGTTTCATTTAGCTGATACTCAGAACACTACCAGTGTGACGTATGACTGGTCTATTTGTAGCCAGATTATTGAATACACCTGAGACTCTGCGGTAAATCAAATCACTGTGGAAATGAGAAACATTAGGACAATGGTTTTAAACAATGGGGGCTAAAAGAAAGCCAATCTTCCAGGTTACACTACTCACCTCTTACACATGAATCATCCTCATATAAGCTGTGTGAGTCCTCTCTCTCCCTCTCTGCTTGCCTCTCTCAACTCTCTGATGTCTCTCAGACATCTAGCTGGGCTCTTTGGACACAATGGGAACGGTGAAAAGGTTAAAAAAAAAGATAAACAAATTAAAGATCCAGCCAAGTCGATAAACACGGTGTGTTAAATCACCAGGTCACCATAACACAGCAAACAGAGCAGGAGGTTAAATCTCATTCCAAAAGCCAATTATTACATAATCAATCCCAAATGAGGAGATTGATGGTTATTTTATCATAACTATTTTTTTTTTACTTTTAATGAAGATTATAAAGAAATTGACAGAAATTCATTTAAAAAATAAAACGTTTCTAGTGTTCTAGTGTTCAGTGTTTGAAAGGAAGATGACATATAGTATAGTATATCACAAGAGCACAATATGGACTGGTTAATCATTACTTTATCGGTGCCAGGGTCACAGATGAAATAGAACACTATATTTAAACAAATCAAAGGTGCAGAGTATTTGTGCAAATGCAGCTTTGTGGGACATAACAGTCATGTTTACAGCTCCAAAGATACAGGTTTGTGACTGTGAGGGATCCTTTTAGTTCTTTTATGTTTGGGGACCAGCCATCAAGATGAAAACAAAAAAAAGCCACAAAATGTAGGATGATTTTCAAACATTCATGGCAGGTGTTAAATAAAAATTATTCCAACAGCACGTCAGTGTAGAAACAATTATTATTTGGTGCAACTTTTGAATTATGAAATAATATTGGGCTTGAATTAAAAATTATCCATGTGATACTGCCAGCTGTCACAGTTGTCACTTCTTTAAGAAATTTATAAAGACAAAGACGATCACGAGCAACTATATATCTCCCCCGCAGAGGAACACCTGAACATTTGGCACAGGGACTTCATTTCCCCTCCTCTGTGCAACATCTTTCTTGAGCAAACAACCCAATTTTCAGGACATGTCAGGTCAAGTGGAAAACAAGTAGTCCTGATGATAATATACTGCATTTCTTTTCTTTTTTTGCATTTTCCCTGGAATAAAATGAAGACGCTGTTGAATTAGAGAATAGGAAAATGAAGGCTGAAGAAACAGCTAAATCACCTAAATGGCTCAAGATTGGAGTTACGTACTGTAATTTGCTTCATTTTCATAACAGACCACATTCACAAAGCATGTCGGCAGCCTAAATTTTGCTGCTTAATTGTCTCAGCACAGTCTGGAATTGTAACGCACATGTTGTAGCATTTCCAGCTGTTTTGTTGGGTGTATTTTTTTTAGGTCCAACCTGACCTTGAGTAGGTCAACAGGTAACACCAGCTGCTGTAAAATAACAATGAAAAACGTCACAGCACTGGTGAACATTTAAGATATCTAATGATTGATCCTTTTGAGCATGTCCAGACGCATTTGCTCACATTTTTAAGAGAATCAATTCACAATATTAACCTGCTCAAGTATGCAGAATAAAATACTACTGCTGCACTTGGCTGTGTTGATTGAATGTTGATTGAGACTACCAAACCTGTCTAGATATATAAACTCATGAGAAAATAATGCTGCCAAAGAAAATTATTATTACCCACATCTCCCACCTCTGCTTGTAAAGTATGCCAGTGAGTACAGTCAAGTTAGTGCCAGTTAATGCTGTTCTTTATTAAATCAAAGCCCATCAGTGAAAATGATATTTCCCCAAGCAGCACTGAGAAGAATCCAGTTAACCACCTCTGAGGTACTGACATGGAGGATTTAGATGACATAACAGTGTGCACGCAGACATCCACTTTTATCTATAGAGATACAGAGGTTTGGGTTGCCATTTTAAACAAAACAAGAACACATCATCACTGTTATTGTTACACTGCCCCAATAACAGTCTAGCAAAGTGCTCCAACTGAGCAAAACAATTAATCAAATGATGTTATGATTTGCTTTAGTTGTTTTGGTGTTATTCTGGTGCATGCATATCAATAACGAAGTGCAACAGTAAAATAACCTGAGCTGAGCTTAAAATTAAAATACCTATATGTTTATCATCACTCTCCTCAACTACATGCGAAAACTTAAGTATTGCTGCTCTAGATTTTATAAGCTCAATTCTTACCCAGTAATTATTAACAGCATCTATATTACACTGTAAACATTATGACTTAATACGTTGTGCACAACACATAAGCTATTTGCTATAATATGCACAACTCATAGGTTTTTTGCAATAAAAAAACACTTTGATTTCTCACCTCTGAGGATAAATTTGTCACAGTAAACAATTGATGTGTTCAAATTATAAGGAAACATTTAGCTCTAAAGTGCTAACAATTGAGCTATGACATGGTACAAATCTGTGAAAATATTTATTTAATGTTTCTCTTGCTATAGATTTCAGTATCAAACATGATGAAGTGCTAACAAACAATGAGGAACAAAAACATTTAACAACCTCATGAACCTTGATGGTCTTATGGCTTAAAGGTTAATTCTGCTTGTGGTACTTCTTTCTGTAATGTTCTTATGTTCCATGCCTTCGTAGTGACATCCTAAGGTCAGTTTTACTGTTCTGACTTTGGGCTGTAGAACTGAATGACAGCGTACTTGCCGCTGGTCATCCAGTCTGGCTCTTGGGAGGTGAGCTTCTCCCCTTGGCCCTGCTGCAGACCGACCTGAACGTTGGCCTTAAGAGTTCTCAGAGCGCACAGTGGCGCAGGCCCAAAACCTCGGAGCGCAGTACCGAAGCTCACTGTGTGATCCCACTCCCTGTCGCTTGTCAGCTTTCTGTAGTTGAGATCACCTTTGAACAGCACCAGGTCTGCTCCCTGCAGGGTTGCATATAGGTCAGGAGCATCAGCCGCCATGTCACAGAACTCATGGGGTTGTGTCCAGAAAGGATGGTCATGATAGGACCACACACCCTCCTTCAGATAGCTCTGCCACTGGACACCACTCTTGGACATCCACTTGTGATTGGCTGCCATGGTCTGCCGAATGGTCCACTGAAAATCTTTAGCTGTGACATCAGAGACAAACCATGGAAACGATTTGCCGTGGAAATGGACCTCACGGACAAGGCCAGAGGAAACCAGGAAATCTGCAAAGACCAAGTCAGTGACTAACTCAAAGCCAGCGTTGTCTAGAACAACATCCACTCTGCCTGCAGTGGTTTTCCCTGGCTGTCCTGGCCTCTGGAGAGTTGACCATACCATGTTGGAGTCATCAACCAAAATGAAGGGCTGTAGGCTGCTGAGGGAATCTATTGGACTCAACTTCTGTGAGTTGTCTTGGCCAGCAGAGATAGACAGATCACACTTGTTTCCCCATAGAGAAACCTAGGAAGAGTCAAATAAAAAAAGTTAACCCTGATCAAATTTTCATGTATTCACTTATGACTCTTCAATAGGATAAATTATACAGAAAATTGATGGACAGAGTAGTTTACGTGACTTGATTCATTCATCACATCAGTTTTTTCATTGAAAGATTGAGACTGAACAAAAACATTAAGGTTGCAAGCTGTAAAACCTAAACACAGTCCTAAAAGCTAAAAAACTCCATAGAACGGAGTTGTCATGTAATAATTATCTGTGCATCTGTGTATTGAGCTCTTGCAGAAGATGACTGACCTGTAGCAGTTTGTTAAAATGCTCCAACAGCTGATTTTTAGAGAGTTCTGCCATGCTCTTGTTGATGTTCTCCAAGTACGTACATAAGGTCATCACAGCCTGCTGAGACTCAAAGAAGCTCTGAGTCTTTCCCTCATCAAAGTAGTCATAGTCACTGATGGGAGGGCTGAAATAAGCATACATAAATTATTATTGGAGGAGAATTAGAACATAAAGAAACAAGATAAACTTTATTTACTTCTCCTAAGGCTATTATTAAGCAAACACTGTAATTATTAAATTGTGTAATATCCTTTTCCAAGAATAAAGCAGGACTTAACATCTTATATTACCATTGTTTTGCAGTCCAATGTGAATAACTTGTCCTATATTTTTGTCTATTTTAACAAATAGAACAGGACATGTACTGAAAAGCAGTAAAGAGGCCAGCAATAAAAGGTTCCTATTAAAAGATGTGAATGCTTCTCACTTGAGCCAGAAGGCCTCCTGTATCCTGCGGTACATGTAGCACTCCACATAAAGCCACGGAGACTTGAACCAGCTGACCGACGCCTCGTCGCCTTGCAGTCTCTGGTGTCTCTGCAGGTACTGGTTCCAGGACTCTGTGTCTTGCAGGCCGTCTGTAACTGCTAGTATCGGCTTATCAGTTTGCAGCTCATTCCTCAGCTTAGACAACAGAGATATTGTTTGCTTCTCTGCTTCGATACCTTCCTGTATGAGGAAACACATACAAGAACAAATTCGAGAAGATTCAAAATCAGCTAATAAATAACATAGGCAACACAGACAAATAACATGGCAACATTATTACCTCTCCATATTCCTCAAAAAACTTGTTCTTGTTGCGATGTATTGTGTCTATAACTTTGGTCAGGATGGTCGGCAATCTGTCTCTCACAGTCAAATAAGCAAATGACCTGCAGAGAAATGACACAGACATTAAACACTTATTCATTCAGCAGCAGGTGTATGCACCACTAAGCTAGCCAGCTAATACAGCTGAGCAGATGTGAAGTCAGACAGACATTTGGACTGAACAGTGCTGTCCACAAATACGTGTATTTTAAGATAACTGGCTCAACGTCGTGCTGGCATGTGTGCACTCACTTATTACCAACTTAATGTTGGTGACTGTCTGTTAGCATTATGCTAATGCTGCTGGTCACAGTTCAAGCCTTATATATATACACACACAATATACAGTAATGTAGCTACCCATCACACTATTTAACATAATAACAAAGTAGTTAAATCAGCTGTCAACTCACCCAACCACTTTGGCAGACAGTGAAGGAGGAACTCCGTGAACAGTCTGATCAGCCGCCATCGTTTTTTTTGCAGCAGGAGACTGTTCAAATCCAAAACTTTATCGATACAATTTTCCAGGACGGTTGACAAAGTTTAGGTGCCTGCTTGAAGCTTGAACGCGACGAGTTAATCTTTCTGTGGATTATCTTTGTGACAAGGCAGGTTCCTGTTTCTGGTCACAAATATTTCACGTTTATAATATTTTTTTGTTTCCTTGTTCCCTGTCGGATGGGTTTTATTTTGAAAGGGATGCCGCCATCTAGCGGCTAATATGTGAACCGCTATGTTGACCAAACGTGTTACATGTTATTGCTGCGATTATATTTTTTAAAACGCAAACGCATGGACATAGTTTGCGTGTTTTAACCCCAGTGTAAGTCACTCGATGTAAACTCATAAACTCAACTCTTAACATATCTCCTGTGGTCAAGCAGTGAGCGGTGGGACGCGCTGCCGCATTGCGCATGCCACTCTGTCGTTGCGGCAGCACCTCGAGCATCCCTTGTTGTCCAGAGCAACGGTTGTCATGGATACATCGATTCGCCCTATCATAAAAGGGCAAAATTTGAACCCCCGAGGCTTTTTGGCGGGAAAAGGAGGGGGGTAGAGTATAATTTTGGTTTTCTCCAGTGAGACTGGAAACGCTGATTAAATACTAATATCAGTAAGAACTATGTTAAAGGGTCGTAAACATGCTTTTCTTTGCAAAACGGCTGTCTAAGTAGTGTCTTATTTAACCATTTACCTCTGAATATAGTATGTACAAAAACATGCATGTTCCCAATGATGTTTATGTCCCTCCAATCCAAAGTCCTGTAATAAAAAAGGTGTAAACACATTAACCCTTCCCATAACGGTCCCACTCTTTGGGCAAAATAAGAGCACAGGCAACAAAGTAATCACATAATGTTACGGTCAATTTTGGAGCAAGGAACCGGGACTTCGCTCTCCACTCTTGGTTCTCTTTTTCGGAGAACATGACCAATTGATTAGCTGCAGCCACGATTACTAGGCTGGAAAAAATATGCATATCAATTAATTCTGGTGGTGTGTTCCCCCCCCCTGTCTCAGATCAGCCCCGGTCACTATGGGAACACGGCGGGCCGTTGTCAGGATGTGGGGTCCTTGGGAGTGGGAGTCCAGCTGCGTCCACCTCCGGTGTTCTTCACCGCCGGCCTCCCATCCCCCCGCCGGGCCCCAGCCTGGCCGGATCTGTTTTTCTAAACCGAGAGAGGAGTGACTCACCACTCCGGTTTCAAAACAGGCCATGAACGGAGGGGGGAGGGCGGCAGTTAACGTTAAAGGCCCTGTTTAAACAGGTGTTTCAGCTCACCACACAGTCGTCTCATGCAACAGTAGGCTTATGAAGTATTACATTTGAAGGGCTAAATGTGTGTTGTCTGTAAAGTCGTTGGAAACTGTGCACTGACGTCAGGATCAGACACAAGTCTCCCTATTTCTGTCACGTCTTTTAAAGCAGTTTCATGCAGAATGAGTTGTTGGTTTTAAAAATGGATTACTGCAGATAAAATCAATTTAGTTGAAAACAGTGTCAGCAGCAGGTCATGTGAAAGTCTAGTCTGCATCTCTTTTGAATTTAAAATGTCTTGAGAAAAAGAAACAAAAGAAAGGTTGAGAGGATGAAGTTTGACAGGAGCTTTATAAAAATCTCCTGATAGGAATGTATTGATTTCACTGATGAAAACAGTGAGCCTGCTTCTTTCAATAAACCCCTGCTGTGGGGCTTTCTGCAAAGTAAACATGCTTTTGTTCTGTAGTCATTACCATCTACTATTGCTCTAACTGTGGTCTCAATCAATGTTTGTTTGTGAAGCATTATGTACCCCCACGGGCCTAAATTTTCATTAGCTAATTTAGTTTCAGTAAAATTGTGGACATGATCAGATCTGTTGTTTGTTGACAGGACAGACTTTAAGGTCCTCAGGCCGTGTTACATAGGCATTTCTGCCCCCTCCCATGTCTCCCGTCTCCTTTTACAGAAATACTCTCCACCCATTCTCCGCCTGCCTAGCAAGCGTTTTCAGAGAGCCACAACTTGCTTAGTCTGGTTCTGCTGTGGACCTCCTGTCCTGAGGCTAAAGTGCAGCTCTGTAATGACGGGTCTGTGTGTGTGTGTGTGGTTGTTTACACTAAGGGACAACATCCACCAACTCACTGATGACAACATGTGATGACAAAAAATTGTGTGACTCCAAAGTGCATTTGTAAAAAAAAAAAAAAAAAAAAAGGTCCTCCTACACTTCCTGTGCCTCCAGAGACACACATGTGTGGTTTGGTCGAAATCTATTTTCCAAGACCTCCGCTGCTTCCTTTTACTGGTATTTCTTTATATTCAGACAACCCGTGGTTGAGATCACAAAAATAACAGCTCTAACTTAAGAACTCATTAAGGGTGTACAGCAACGTGAGTAATTACTAATTTTACACAGAAACTACAAGTCATAAAAAACATGTTTGTGGTTAGCATGATTATTCAAGGTTATAAGGCAGTATGTCTGACACTACTTGGCTCTGGCATGCAAGCGTGAACACAGGTTACTATGCACACCACTTAACAACTCACTTGTTAAGTAAAAGTTTTTTTGTATATATTTCTATCAATTTATATCTCTCTGGCATTTTTTTCATTCTTTTACTCAGAAATGAGTGTAACAGTTAAAAACTGCTACCAATATCTGACATCAAAACAAAAATGTTGTAGTTATGGTGATAAGTACAAACAACAAACCTGTATTTTACTTCAGTGACCAGTATAACCTGGTATGAACGATCAAACACACAGGTTGTATTGAATATCTTTAAATATACAGTAAATGAAAGTTGCTGTGGGAATTAGGTGCTATGCTTGTGAAACAAAATGGATGGGCATATCAACAGCAACAACTTTGCCAAAGGAAGGGAGAATGTGCTGGTTTCCCTTATTTGCACAGATAATTCGCATCCTGCTGTCACACATTGGCCTAGGATAAGATAAAAAATAAAAAAAACTGTCCCCTAAAAACAGAAGCTTGATCATTTTTAAGTTTAAGGGTTTTTTAGCACGTTTCACATCACACCGTAACCAAAAGTATGATCTCAGTGACAGACTGAATAATTAAAAGATAATCAAGAGGTAAATCACTGTTTTTGTCAGGCTCTACTTACACTTTTTTTGGATAATAAAATCTTACTAAACATACTTATAAAAAAACATTCACTGATACTAAAAACTTGTTGAAATGTTCTATTTTACATAAATAAAAACCTTTTTTTTCAATTATGATAATATTGTACAGTAGTCACAGTAGTGACCTCATTTTTTTGTATTGTTTTGTTGTTGTTGACCTTTGTGTCTATTACTTATTAGTTATATAGAAGTTAAAAAGGCGAAACGCTAATAAGGATAGAATAAAGCTTTTATTATTTGTGTTATAAAGCCATAACCACCAAAAAAAAAGTGTTAATAAAGCTTTAATATTGTGATAATGTGATCTGAAAATGTTTGAAATGTATTGAATGTGTGTATACTTTCTTTATAATGTGTAAAAAAAAAAAAAAAATCAGATGCAAATGTGACACAAATGTTGGCAAAGCAAAATGTTATTTTCGTTATTTCAGTGACACAGGGCGGGAGTCCGCGTTACATTCACGGACACACTTTATGTTTAACGTGTCGTTAACGGCAGAGCGGTTAACTGTCCGTGTCCGGAGAGTCAACATGATCCGTTTGGCTGTTTAACTTAAAAGTCGCCACCGGCTGTCAAACAGAAAAAAAAAAAAGCGGGGGTTGATCTCACGGCGGTTACACAGTGCGGGAAATTAACGTGAACTCAACCGCCCCTTTGCTCAACGGATTTTTTACAACGGCTGTTTTTTTTTTTTTTTTTTTTGGCTGGTTTTTTACCCACAGTCATGTGATTGTAACGTAAAACCCCTAACCGGAAAACAGCGACGGACGACCCTCTCCGCCGCCAACGAATGCTGCGTTTGCGAGGAACAGTACAAGCTGCTGCGAGCCCAGAGAGAGAGGACGGACGGACGGAGTCCTCCAACCCCCCGACACCCGGTAACAAACAAACAAACGGCGACAAGAACGGCAAACTCCACGGTTTTTTAAGCGGAGTGCAGGTACGGCTTGTTTTCAGCTACATACTCACCGGTGGTGTTACGTTATTTGGTTACTTGTGTGTGCCGCTTTGGCTATCTGTTGTCACGGGGAAGTTAAAAGAAACGCGTTCGTGACTAACCCCATCCCCCTTGCGTCTCTCGCGCTCGCTTTCCGGCTCGTGTGTGTGTGTGTGTTGTGTGTGTGCGCGCGCGCCCATCCGCGTGCGTGCAATGCATGTCCGTTTTTCTCGCGCTACTAGCAACAGCGACCGAGAGAGACCCGAGGCAGGAGTCCGACAAGGCGCGCTCGTTTTGTATGCCCCCACCTCTCTCTCTCTCTCCCCCATGTTAAAATGCTTCATACACCCCAGCTCTTATTTTCTATCCGCGTTATTGAACCGTTTTGTCCTCCTCGCGTGTTTACCGTCCTCACATGCTTCCCTCGCGGGCGGTTTTAACGGTGTATTTTCAGAATAACAGAAAATCTCACTACGGAAGTAACTGTTCCACGTGTCTACATCTCTCATCAGGGGCGGTGCTTTATTGTTGCAAACAAGTTAGTAGCGATCAACACATGGTAACGTACTGTGGGATCCGGCTCTATCATGTGAAATGAGGTTGAATTCACATGATCAACAGTAGTATGATGCTGAATCACGGCGCATACTCATATTATTTTCAATTTTAAAGATCTGTGCAGCCACCAAGGCACCATGCTGGAGGCTTATAGGCTGACCTGTAGGCATGCACGTTTTCTGGAGCCTACTATCAAAGACAGTATGGGATATGTCATTTAAAATAATTGTGCTGTGATGTACCCAGGGTACCAAGGCTCTTGGTGCAATGAAAAGGCATTGATCTTCCAGGAGAAGCAAATGGGTTGATATTCTTATGGGATTTAAAAACTGTTTAGATCTGACACATCTTCTGTCACAAATTAAAGTGCATGTCTCTTGCCTGATGCACAACACAGCAACTGATGAGTTGTGATGACAAAGTAGGAACCAAGCAAAAGCGGCAGTGCAACCACTGTTGGTTTCACTGACGAGATGAGTACACTCAGTTGCTTTTTTTTAGGTACTTCTATATAAAACCAACAGCCCTACTGTGTTAAATCTCATCTATTAACGTCTATCCGTCTTGACATAACTGGCGTTATTATGAGAGGTGTTTAGTTTGTGGCTGAAACGTAATTACCATTTTAGACATTGATTAAATCTGCTGATGATATTCTATGTTAGATCATTGTAATTTCTAATGAACTAGGGTGACATATTCATGACACATTGAAATGTGTTCACTGCCTCAAAGCATCAAATTTCACATTTGAGAGGTTTAACCGGGACCGCACTGTGCTCAACATTTTAGCAATTACCAAAATAGTGGCTGGTGAATTTTCTGTTTATGATTAAATGTTAGTTTATACTCACTGATATAAATGAGTTGGATAATATATTAGAAACACCTCCTAATACAAGTCAACATCACCACAAACTACAGCCTAAAAAAATGATTGAAACTCTTTTTTATGAGGGTAAGCTTTATTCCTGGACTGTTGTAGTAGACTGAATTATTTAATAAATTGGCTACTGACAAGATCGTGGCTGATGGGTATTTAACATCTTCAGTGCCTGCTGTTGCTGTATCCCCCTTGCATAAGATACGGAAACCTAGCCTTTTCCTGGAGTGCTGCAGTGCCAGCATCTTTGCACTCTGACCTCTCTGATGAAATACATGTGTGCAGAGGTCTGTGTTTTTGTAACCTGCAGAATACATGCAGAGTTATCCATTTCAGACAATCTGAGGTAATTTGGTTGATGTATATCATCTGTCATCATCCATCTTCATACATTTCCCGGATCGTGTGGTGTGGAGAAAGTGTTGGAGAAAGGAGATTCACCCTGCCCACGGGGCTGTTTCCACTCTCCACTGGAAGGGGGGTAGAACCAGTTCTGCTTTAGGAATGTGTGTCGACACCCATAACCCTGATCATGTGATGGCCTGAAGCCCTTGTAGTCCTTCAGTGACCTTTTAGGGTCAGCAACACCCATCTCATTGGTCAGCAGAATGTGCAAAAACCTCTGAAATGTCCCTTGAGATTGAGTTTGGATGGCTTGGGCTCCATTGGAACCAGCCACACAGACAAGAGCTGTAAGGATAAAAAAGCTCCAGGAAAACCTTCTGTAGATCAATAAGAGTGTATTTCTAGTGAAGCAGGAGGAATAAATGACACATTAGAGGTTTATATATAGAATAGTATAGACACTGTATTTTTCTTTCATGTTTAGTCCCAACAGTACCACCATCTTAACCCTAGAAAGAGATTGTGTGGGAATGGTATTCTTGAAATTGTCAATAGGGAACCATCTCTGTCTGTGTACACAGCTGGTTTAAAGGCTATTAAGGCAGCCTGTATAGGAAACAGCCTGAACACTTTTGTTGGTCACTGATGGATGCATGCAAATGTTTCATCCTGTCTTAATGGTTAAAACTGTGGTTCAGAGTTCATTCAGAATGAGAACATTTCCATGTTCTGGAAGAAATTTGAATTCACAAAAATGCACTTTAAAAAAAACAACAACTCATAATTACCATTGCAAAACATGCCCAGATAACAACTTGTGCAATGCAATGAACTAATTCAACCAAGATGTTTGTTGTTTTGCTGAGCCGTACCAGTATTTCTTTGACAGTAGTGCTAGACAAATTGTCTCCAGTGTCATAAAATGATTCTTTACTGCTGTGTTAAGTCAGCCTTTAGAAGGTCGTTAGATCACCACTGTCAGCCTGACTCTCTGTGGTCACAATAAACTATGGTCTCCTTCCAGACAGGAAACTCATTGCTGCTTGTGTGTGTGTGTGTCTGTGCGCCTTTGTGCAGGTTGAAGAATGGAGTTGGCCAACCATGGTCTTATCCTGCTGCAGCAGCTTAACGCTCAGAGGGAGTTTGGCTTTCTGTGCGACTGCACTGTGGCTATAGGAGATGTCTTCTTCAAAGCCCACAAAGCTGTCCTCGCTGCCTTCTCCAACTACTTCAGAATGCTCTTCATCCACCAGGACAGGTATGAGAGAAATGCAGTAATACTGGCATCTGACACAAGCTCTGTTTCCAAACTAAAATACTTTTTGTTGCTGTCACATCAGAGAATTTACCCAACACCCACTACAGCTGCCAAAACATACAGGCACCAAGTCAAGGCTTCTTTCTCTGTAGTTGAGCGCTGAACTGTATCTAAATCTATTTAGTGTGATGACCCACAACTAATGTCATTGTTCAATCAATGGAACGGATTGAGGTGACAAATTGGACGGTCTGTAAGCACATGAAGATCAAAACATTGTGTCTGTGGTGCCCTGATAATGTGTTATGACGCAGTTTCCTCACCAAAGGATGTATAGGCCCAAAAAAATGTATTCAACAACCTGTAACTTAAACATGTTTTCCTCATATAACAAAGGACAACTGAACTGGTGCTGCTATTTATAATGTAAAACATTATCTGTTATTATTTTTAATATGGACATTGTTGGCACAAGTTAACTGTAATGTCTTTGTTTTTCAGTGACTGTGTGCGCCTAAAGGCTGCTGACATACAGCCAGATATCTTCAGCTACCTCCTCAACTTGATGTACACAGGCAAGCTTGCACCCCAGTTGATCGACCCTGCACGGCTGGAGCAGGGGGTCCGATTTCTTCATGCCTATCCACTCTTGCAGGAGGCCAGCCAGTCTGTGTATTCACACCCTGAGCACAGCATCAACCTTTCCACCTCCCTCTACGGCATCCAGATCTCTGACCAACAGGTAGCGCTTTCAGCCAGGGTGCCCGCTCGGCGGCAGCTTTCCTCACCATTTGATATGGAGCAAATCAGCTCAGAAGGGAAGTATCCGTCCACGGCAGCTGCTACGGCTTCATACGCAAATTCCTTACCGTCCAAGCTTGCTTCCTCACCACTTGACATGGAGGCCTCAACCAGTGGCACCAAGCCTACAGTTGAGGAGGTCGGAATGGATTTGCTGAGTGCAGATGCCTCCTCAGCCAATGCCATCCTCCATGTAAAACCCAGTATCATGAAGAGAAGTTCTTCCTTTAGGAAGCATTACTCCTGCCATCTGTGCAGGAGCCGATTCACCCAGAGAAGCATGTTGAGAGAGCATCTCCTCCAACATACCCAGGCTTTGCAGCAGGTGCCAGCTGAGACCAGCAATGCACTCTCACCTGTCATGCCTGGAGAGCATAGCATGCTAGAGGTAGAGGGGGTCATTAAGGGAAGCAAGATGGGGTCAAGTGCCTCAGCTTCTACTACAGCAGTAGAGATAATCAGTGACAGCGAGCAGACGCCTGTTTCAGGTACCAACTCGGACTCTCCCCGAGCAGAGGTCTCCACGTCCAGCTGGGGGTTAGGAGGATTAAATTCTCAGGCAGACACACCACCTCCGTCAGACATTGCGGACATCGACAACCTGGAGAGTGCCGACCTGGACAGGGAAGTGAAGCGGCGGAAGTATGAGTGCTCCACCTGTGGGCGCAAGTTTATTCAGAAGAGCCACTGGCGTGAACATATGTACATCCACACGGGCAAGCCCTTCAAATGCAGCGCTTGCGGCAAGAGCTTCTGCCGGGCCAACCAGGCAGCACGCCATGTGTGCTTGAACCAGGGGGCGGACACCTACACCATGGTGGACCGACAGAGCATGGAGCTGTGTGCCGCAGGCGACGACAGTAGCCAGATGGATGCGATGTTCTTGGGCTCGTCAAAGCCTTACAAGTGTAACATTTGTGCGACCACCTTCTCCAGTCCCAATGAGGTGATCAAACACTTGTGCTTCACCCAGGGGGGATTAGTGGGGCTGCAGGGAAACAGTGGTGCAGGGATGCTGCTCCAGCGTGAAGAGTTTTCCAAAGATGAAGGCTCTGATTTGTCCAACTCTGGCACCCCACTGGAACCCATAAAGACTGAGGAAATCCTCGTAGAGTAGTGCCAAAGCTGTGTATTTTGTCCTTTTTAACATGTTTGTTTATTTTCTAAATTATGGTTAATAGGTAAGCTAAAGGTGAAGTTAGTCAGGGTATGTATGGTGGTGCTTCTCAATCTACTAAAACTTTTTGGAGCAATTTTTTTTTTTTTTTGGTACCTTAATTTGGAATTTGCTGGCCCTGAGTATGACGCAAAGTATATTGAATAGTAAAATAAATAGCCTATAGCTCTCTGCAGTTTCACTCAAGGCTACGTTGAATTACCATTGAGGGAGAGGAAATAACCATTAACTTGTACCTCATCTCATCATTTTATTGTTGGTGTACATTGGTATTAGACTCCCACATGTCAGGCTTTACCACACTGTATATTTTCTGAAGAGCTACCGTTGTGGTAAGGCTGCACAGGCGGACTTTGAGCGTAAAAAGGAAGAGGAAGCTGAGGCGGTTCCGGAGGAGACAGCAGGTTATGAGATGAGTTGGTTGTGTGCTTAGACAAAGAGGTTCAAACTACTAACAATCCCTCTGGTGTTGTACATGAGAGTTGTTTCTTCTTGATATTTTTACATCAGGTATAGATTATAATTCCAGCTAAAAGCACACAATATATTCAGACCTGAGACAATCTGTGCTCTTTTTTTGAGTAGATATGCAGGAAAGTACACTTGTCTTCCATTCATGTGTTGGTTGACTCAGAAGATTGAATACCTTGAAATGTAATGACTATTATTTGCATCCTTCTCACCAACCATTTAGTTGTTTTACTCTGTGTTTTGTTGACTGTGCTAAGTGTGATTATGGTTCTTATGTCATTACACCATATTAAAGCACAATTACTCTGCATAATAAGAGTTTGGCCACTGAAACTGGTCAAAACAAGCAAGGGTGGTCATTGTGTTTACAGTTGAGCCACTTTTATTCATTTTCCCTTACATTGTATAACTCTATGGTAAAGAAGAAACATCTTCCATTCAGAAACACTTTGATGGGAGGCTGTCCTGTACAATACTGCACATCACGTCCTTTTATAATTTGTTTGAATCTACGCCTAAAAACCCATAATTTTTGTTTGACATACTTCTCTAATTTTATATACATTGCCATATTTACAAGATTTATATTGCAAAGGTTGTATGTACTGTATGTTAATAGATAAATGGATTTCATTTGGTTTAGCAAACGTTTATATATTAGGGATGGGCATGATGAATTTATCTTTTAACTTTTTCAAGAAATAGGTTAATATTGTTTGGGATTTTAAAAGTCCGGTGTGAAGGATTTTTAATTTTTAATATTTCTCCCCTTCCAAGCGTATAGGACAAACTACGGTGTCTGAGAAACTCACAAAAAATCCTCATCTTGAGCCAGTGTGAAAAAATAATGGTGCAACATGGCAGACTCTGTAGAAGAGGACTCGCTCTTTCTGTAGATATGAAAGACTCATTCTAAGGTAACAAAAACATAACAATTCTTAATTCCAGGTGATTATACACAAATGAAAACTTACTTAAGAATACTGATTTCGTTTTTGCCAATGGATCCTCCTAAATGTTGCACACTGGACCTTTAAGGTCTCTTCTCCGATTTCTGACCGCTTTTTTCATTTTGTGCAAAGAGAAACTTTGTCCAAATCAGGAAAAGAAGCAGCAGTTCCAAGAGAAGTCGTTTATCAAAAAACAGCGTGGGAAAGAATATGCAGGTAAACATGGGGAAATGTATATGAGGCAGAGATAGTCGAGTTTGAATGCAACATCTCTCAGTCATATAAACTCGAGCAGGGATGACGGCATGACACAGAGTTACGCCTTAATGAGAAGCTGTTTGCATAAAAAAATAAATAATAAGGTGATATCTCTAAATACCCGACTGTCGGGATACATACAGTATGTGTTATAGGAATATAAAATATGCTATTTATTATAATAAGTGTTTGAGATAAAAGAAGTGCATTCTATCAAACTACTGATGACTGGAAATTGTGAAGAATCTTTACAGACATGTTTGGCTAAGTGTAACAGTAGCACAAGTAGCATAATACAGGTTGTTCAGGAGCAAAATTCTTACTACTTTTTTCTTATAGAGATGAAGTGTTTTGTAACAGTTTAGAATATTAAGATGAAGGCATTTTAGGGAGGTTTAGTGTTGTTATTGTTCCTTATAGTGGAAAAAAACAATAAAATTCTACATTTTTATGTTATTGCTACAACTGTATTTTTTCAACCTATAAGGTTAGAAAATCTCTGTGTCTTCCAACACAAGTTTTAGTATCCTTGTATGCTACCACCCAACACAGCACTGACAGCTAGTCACTCAATTTAACATTTCAGAAAACTTGTAAAATAATAAATTTAAAGCAAACTTGTAAAACATGAAACCTCATTAATTATGTATTGTTATTATGTAGTCTTATGTTGGATCTTTTGAGTTATTTTAATCATTTTGTGGAAATATGAAACATGCCCATCCCTAGTATGTTTAATATTTGTAGTTGTGTTTGTTTTCTTTTGAGCCAATTTCACCCAGCCTGTGACAGTGAGGATGAGGCCCAGTTCCAATTTGGTTTAAGTGGAGGTTTTGTACTTAAAGTCACACTATATTGTGTATTCTAAGTATTGAAAGGCAGTCACTGCTTTGATGCAATGAGCCCAGTGTTTGACTAGATGGAGCTGTTTCTCTTATTTGTCTACTCAGGTCTAGTGAGGGCTGTCGGATTCGAAGTTATATCTTTCATAGTGTTTTTGTGGTGCGGTTGCTAATGATATGACCATCTTTGCCATGAATCTATATTCAAACACATTTTTGTTCACATAGAAAAACACACATATCTGTGAATTTAATCTTACAAATGTTTAGTATTGACTAACAGGGAAGGATTTTTGTTTGTTTTGTTGAGGGAATTGAAATGCTGTACTACTGACATTCATTTCTCAGAGCTCAATTGATACACAGAAATATGCACACCTTCCTCACTTCAAGTCGTAATTGTTCTTCTGCCACGCCAGTCTTGTAACTTAATGGTTGTGTGCGTATGTGTGAGTTTAAACATCTCAGTAACTCAGGAAGGTGAGAAGTTTCGTTATTCACAGTCCTTTCTTTCCTCCACAAAAATCATTAATTTCCATCCCATGATCTTACTCCCCAGTGCCCATCTGACATCTGCTGTGATCGATCTGTGTTCTCAGGAATGTGAGTAATTTTCTGTATAAACAACCTTTTTTCAGTGGAGAATGAACAATAAAAACATGTTTTTTTTTTGTTTTTTTTATAATTGTGCTTCTTTTTGTCTTTTCTTTACCTCAACAAAACTGCTTCCATACATTCATCCATTTAGCATTTATAAGCACTACATAAACATTTGATAAATGGTTTATAATATAAGTACATAAAAAATAAGTGTTTATTAATGTACAGTATTTGTCAATGATTCTAACTTGACAATATATATTTTATATATTTATAT
This sequence comes from Larimichthys crocea, assembly GCF_000972845.2. Taxonomy (NCBI): domain Eukaryota; kingdom Metazoa; phylum Chordata; class Actinopteri; family Sciaenidae; genus Larimichthys; species Larimichthys crocea. The sequence goes on from NC_040021.1 coordinate 9,138,208, forward strand.
ATCATTATTAAACCTGTTTTATTATATTGTCATTCAGTAACTGTTAATACATCAGCCTCCACTTATGGGTGCCCACAAGAGGAGTTATAGTAGTTGACACAATTAAATAATATGATATGATGTGATATGGCACTTTTATCTGCTTACAAATGCTAAATTGGGTTTTGGGGGATTAATGAGTCACCATTAAATTTGATCTTTGCTCCAGCAGTATATAATGTCTTTTGTATGATTGTTTTTTTTTTTAGATTCATTAATACAAAACGCACACCATTTTTCTCTAACTTTATTGAATGAAATATAGACAAGTTTCTGTATCCTTACTATTAACAGCTTGGAAAATATAAAAGACAGCTAAGACCATGCTACATGAATGTTATGCTAAATGACTGCAGGATATTAGTTAATATTACAACAATATGATTTTTAAGTACATACAGTGGGTAAACAATCTGTACAAATGTTAACAGGTTCACAGTTAAGTGTGTTACAAATAGCAGGGAGGACTGAAGTGGGCGCGTGCCCCTACTAAATGCTTTACAATAGCAAGTCTTTAATTCGCTCTATTTAAGTCATTTATTTTTACATAAAGCAAGTATGGAAGTGACACACCCTCAACGGTGAAAGTAAAGAGAAGTGGTGACCTAACAGGGGTCGGTACTTCCTGATTGTTTGGTCATGAAGCTAAGTTAAATGTGAGCTTCTCGTGTCAGCCAGCAAATGGATTATTGAAGCACGAGCAGTTAATTCTCAAGATATCTGAATGATTGGCACAGTGAAAGTTTGCCAGATTTGGTAGGAAATGAACAAATATCAGTGTGACCAACAGTCACAGGTTTGCTTTGGTGGTAAAAGTGGATCCCAGGAATGTCTCAAATATTCCTCCCTCAAAAAAAATCTTCCACTTTGCCAATAAACTAGCTCTGACCTTATTACTTAACTTTGATGCGTGACTTAAAGTAGCAGAGTAGATGCATCAGAAATTGGATGCGACTGATATCTTATCCCGTGAGGAATGGAAAGACCATGACTCTGATTGATTTTAACTCAATTTGGCTTTTAAATTAAGAATAAAATGAGCTTTTGTTTTTGCCTCTGGTACCATGAAGTCAGTGTCTGTGCATCTCTAAATCCTCAGTGAGCCTACATCCTCCCTGGTGCCAGTTTAATGATCCTGAGCTATCATGCTGGGTGAAGAACACGACATGGAAGCAGGTACCATAAGACTGGACTGAACAAATATTTTCATACTTGGTCCCCTTGTTAAAACAAGTCAAAATGACACCAATGACTGAATACTAATGGATGCACTGCTTTTTGTAGGCAACAGAGGGCGTTAATATACTGTCTGTTCATCAAGAAATATCTGTATAGTGTAGTAAAGGTGTTGTCAAACTTAAAACTACTACACACAAATAATACAGTATGTCACACACACAGTAACTCGGAAACGGTGAACATGGTATTCTTTGTAAGTGTTTCTTATATGCATGTGTCTACGCCGTATGACTTCCAGTCATAAATTGTCATTTATGTATCCTTTACACGTCACCATTTACCAAATACCTCTGTCACATGATCAAATGAGGGTGTTATAACAGTATTTTATTGTATTATTACATGAAACAATGTGTAACAATGTCTTTTTTTTCACAGTAAATCAGGCAGTGATTTTTTTTTGTCTTATCTACATGAAGCTTATTTTGTTTGGATGCAGAGGGAGAACACATTGTGCCAAAAATCAAACATGTGGTGCATTTCTGCTTCATATCACCATCCTCTCTTCCCTCTTGTTGTTTTCTTCAGTCAGTGTTATCACTTACTGTCAGTGGAATCACACTTGTACCATGGTTTAGTTAAAATTGCTACAGAGTCTTGAAATAATCACTGAATATGACTATTATCGCTGTGATACACTGTTCACTTGTATGAAACAGTCCCAGTTTTGTTTTGGTACATTTTCCTTGAATCTTTTAAGATAGCAAATTTATTGATGTCACGATGTTGCTCAAAAGAAAACCTGATGTATCACAGCTCAATATAGGAATTTTAAAAACAGGCAACAATGTCCATACAATAACAAAATAACAAAACTGAAAAATAATAATAAAATAATAAAAACATAGGGGTGAATGAAAGAATACTCAAGATATAAATACAATATACAAGATAATAATCCTCCATCTCTTCACCTTCTGACACCATCTCACTCTTGCTACTATGCACATACAAACACACACACACATATGAACAGATACACACTCAATCGGGATGCAGACTTTAGTCTTATGCAGCCAGGGCAATGGAAAGTCACTGAGACACTGAATGTACATCACACAGATTACAAGCCAGATGGGATGCTTCTGAGGCACAGGACATGCTGTAGTGTGTGTGTGTGTGTGTGTGAGTGGGGGAGGATATGGCGGAGGGACGTCACGTTGCTGTGACAGGGCTGCAGGATGGGGTTGAAGTACAGGTGGAAGGGGAGGTGGAGAGAATGGCTGTTGCTCAGTCACTCAGTCTATCTGGGCGGGATGGTCGGAGCCCAGTCTCAGTGTGTTACCACAGAGCTGCCTCTTTCTCTCTTTTTCTTTCTCTCTCTTTCTCGCTCTCTCCCTCATCACTCACTTCCTGGTCCAGACAGTGCGTCTCCCAGGCATCAGTCTTGTATCTTCAGCTGTGATGAAGAGGCACAAAAACAGACATTAGGAACGGGAAAAGACTCAACGTTTTCTTCTCTGTGCAAAAAAAGGAAACCATCTTGAGACTTGGAATAACTGTCCTTGATTTGTTATGTTTTAGGACCAGAATATCATTAAATAGCTCTAATAATAGCATTTAATGTAATACATGAATACAGCTCCAGTTTGTGGTGTTCTTTTAATTTCAATTTATGTATTGTTTTTGATGTGACCCTTTTAGTAGAATCAGCAATTTGTGAGATTAATGACTTCAAACAATGTACTCTTACCAGTGAATGCAGCTATTGTATTGGAAGTGATAAACTGTCTAATCCACGTCATTTAACAAAGAGCCATGACTGGAGTAGGGATGAGTAGGGACTCAAACATTAGTTTGATGAAGTGGTTAAATAGCTTGTCTTTATTTTTTTAAGACACTGAGCCTGGTGCAGCTGCAGATAAAATATAGGATATTTTTTCCTATAAAATATACAGCTTTACCACCATTGTATGTTTGCTGCTTGTTTATGCGAAACAGCACACACTTAAAGTGAGATGGCTGCTATATGGTAATAATAATAATGGTATAAAAGTGAACTAAGCCCAAGTTTCTGCCTCTTCTTCATTGTTCAGATCAGTTAATCAGACTGACACAAAAACATTGTTCCACATTAAATAACTCTCATGTACATATTAAATATATAATTCCGTCAAAATAACTGAAAAAACACAAGCTCTTTGAGGCTTTGTAATTGAATCTAACAAATGCATACTCCGACATGGTTTCTTGACTCCATACTGAGCCTGTGATAGAAGGAAAACAGGAGGAGGGAGCAGAGGAATCATAATCAGTCTTTCAGCACAAGTTCATCTGCCCCTCGCACACCGCTTCCCTTTAAGACCCCAGCCTACAAAGAAGGGGTCAACGGCGGCATTCCTGCTTTGATATCAAAGGTCCCCTGGTTACTCATAGCCCGAACAAAAGCTTTTTCATCTGGCCAGTGGGCAAAACCCCTCTCCTGCTCCCTAATAAAAGTAGGACCCATTGATGTTTCAAAAAAGCCACCATGAGAAGATTGTTTGATAGGGCAACAAAGGAATTTTGAAAATCACTACTGTTTTTCAGTCTTTACTGTTTCATCACCAATCTTACCAAAATACTAAAAAAACACTTTTAAGAACTATTTTTGATTACACCTATTTGAATTTGTTACCATGAAAAACATATCCATGATGGAAGTTCGGTCTCACCTGCTCATGATGCTGTTGTGATTTCTGTGGACACAGGCTCGATCTCCTTCACGGCCTCCTCAATCACCTCGATCACCTGCGCCATCACTTCTGCGCACTTCACTGATGATGTTTTCTCTGTCTCTGGTTGGCTGGCTTCTGCCTCTGTGACTTGGCTGGGAGCGGAAACCTCTGCCTGAGGTTCTTCGGACAGTGTTGGGAGTTTGTCTTCATTTGCACTGCTCTCAGCTTTTACACTGGTGTCCTCAACCACAGGACCGTTGCTGTCAAACTCCTCTACAGCCTCTTCTTCCACCAACGGTTCCTCAACCACTTGCGCTGTCTGCAAGACCACTTGGACTGGCAGGTGGATCTCAAGAACTTTCTCTTTTTCCTCCTCTGAGGGGGCTTCTGACTTTGCTTCTTCTGGTTGTGGTTTCACCTCTTCATCTGTTTCTTTTACATCTGGTTCCTGAACCTCTGTGTCTTCTTTGCTCTGTTCCTCCTTGACAAGCTCTTCACTTGTCTCCTTGACAAGCTCTTCACTCGTCTCCTTGACAAGCTCTTCACTTGTCTCAGTCTCTGTCTTTATCTCCACCACTTCCTCCACTACGACAGTTTCTTCACTTACTTCAACCTCCACAGCTTTCTTCAACTCTTCTTCTGGTTTCTTCTCCTCCTCTACAGTGACATCAAGGCTCTCTGCTACCTCTATTGGGATTGCATCAATGACCTCCATGGCAACACAGAGAGACTGAGGTGACTTTGGTGCTGGTTTTTCACAGATGACAGCGACAGGGGTTTCAGTAATAACAGGGCTCTCTGTAGAGATCTCAACCTCTTTCTCTGTTGCTGCTACAGCCTGCACTGGTGTTGGGATGGTCGTTTTTTTGGGTTCAGATGCATCTTCTGAAACTTTCGCCATGGCATCCTGAATGACAGCTTGGGCCACAACCATGCTCTGAGTCTCAATTTCACTGGCTGGCTGGATGTCTTCCTTGATTTCCTCAATCGATTCGCTTGCCTGGTCAATGACTGCACTGGTCTCTGAATCGGCGGCAGTGGCCTCCACAGTCTCTATAACTGTACACTCCTCCTTGGTTTCCTGCACCTGGATTGGTTCATCGCTGACCGGCTCAGACACCACATCTGATGTTTCCACTTGGTCAGATTCCATACTGAGTGGGCCTGAAATGACCACTGTTTTGGTGATAACAGGAACCTCCTCACTTGGTAAAACAACAGAGTGGGCTGACTCAGTCTCCTTCATCAGGGTGACCATTGTGGTTTCACATATGGCCTGAACAAGCTCTTTTACAGGGGTATTTTCTTCGTTGGCAGCAAGCTGCTCCATCTCTACGTTCATCTCCTTGGTTTCTATGGTTGGTTCAGTGACTTCTGTGCTCAGAGTGCAAACAGCCACTTCAGATGTTGGTGTAATGGGACTGACTACAACAACTTTTGGAGAATTCTCGCTCATGGTGGTAGGCTGAAGGACCTCAGACTCTTCAGGAACAGTGTTGACAACTCCAACCATCTCAATCTCAGGTTCACAGCTTTCACTGGCTTTTTGAACGTCCACTCCATTCAGTGACTTTTCAACAGCAGGCTCAAGCTCTGTGGTGTCTACCTGGTTTACTTGAGCCATCAGCACTTCAGTTTCTGTGACAATGGCTTCCTCGGTACTTGGTGGCTTCTCTTCCTGCGACACCTCTGTGCTAAGAGAATCACAGGTCACAGTAACACACTCTCTGGTGGGCATTACAGGTTTCTCCAGAGCTACTTTGGCAATCTCGTTGGTTCCTAGGCCAGTGCAGATAGCCATGGCCTCTTCACGAGCATGTGCCTGCAGGATGGTATTGGTCGTGGACTCTGCATTCTCAGTTGGTAGTTCATGTTCTATTTTTTCAGAAGCTACCTCAATTGGTACATCTTCAACACACACAGATGTTGTGGGTGTAATTTCACTGTCTTGGGCCTGAATGCCCTCCGTAACCTCCTCTGCATTCTCTGGATTGGGTGCCTGAGGAACAGGAGTAGTTTCTGCAGCTGGAGCTGGAGCAACAGGCTTCACCTCAGCTGTGGACAGTCTGCGCCCTGTGCTTTCAGGAGCTTTAGGGGGTGGAGTAGCGTCATCCTCAGTTTCATCCTCTGCAACATCAGTGTCAACAGACTTGGGCGTGGCAGCATTCTCAGCCTCCTCTGGAATGTCACTCAGCTCATCACGTTTATCGTCAATGTCTTCCACAGTGGCTGGGATCCACGAAGGGGATCTATCTTCAGTTGACACTTTAACTTGGACTGCAGCTGGTTCCACTGGTGCTTCAGATTCAGCTGGTGCTTCAGATTCAACTGGTGCTTCAGCCTTAACTTGCTCATCATACTCTGAGAGAGGAACCACAGCTGGGGTGTCAGAGTCCTCCTCACCTGAGCCAGTGGATGCTTGTTTTTCAGCCTTCTTCTTTCTGCGACCAGGCAAGAACTTCCTCAAAGAGAAAGATGACTCTTCTTTTGGTAGTTCACTGTCTGACTGGACTTGTTCTGCAGACTCCTCAGGCTTTTCCTCAACTTTAGCCTTATTCTTTGGCATAACCATGCGTTTCAGTGTGTCCCAGGTGGACTCTCTCTCAGGGGGGCTGGTCAAAGGCTCAGGTGAGGAAGCCACTTCTCCCTCACTCTCTGTGTTTTGGGAAGTGACAATGGCAGCCTCAGTTTTGCTCTCCTCTTCTACTTCTGCTGCTGCTGCTGCTGGCAATTCCTCTTCAATCTTAGTCTCCTCATCGTCAGAGTCAGAGGTCTTCCTTGCCCTCTTTTTCGGTCCACCCATACACATTAGGGCCTCCCAGGAGACAGAGGTGTCCATTTTCTTTTTGGGCTCCTCAGTGCTGCTGACCAGTTTCTCAGTGGTTTCAGTCTTTTGCTCCTCCTCAGTTGCCTTATCTTCCTTTGCCTCCTCCTCCTCAACACTCTTATCTGCTAACGGGGCACTCTCAGATGAGGACAGAGTAGCTGACTTTGCTGGCTTCTCACCTGTGGCTTCATCATCACTCTCAGAAGACCTTTTCACACGCTTCTTGGGTGTTACTAGTTTCTTGAAGGAGGACCATGCAATGATACCTTCTTTTTTCTTCTCCCCATCAGAGGCTACTTCACCTTCAGTCTCCTGGCTAGACTCATTCTGGGTCACCTCCACAGAAATGACATGTTCTCCTGACTCCTCAGGAGATGAGGGCCCACTGTCAGCCTTTGGAGCCTCAGTTGACTCAGTGGAGGATTGAAGCTGCTCGGCCGCCTGCTCCCCTGACTCAGTGAGCTTAGTCTCAGCATCTTTCTTGGCCTTCTGTTTCTTAGTTGAGAGCTTCTTCAAGCCAGCACCGGTGAAAAGCTTCTTCAGGGGGCTTCCCTGGGGCTTTGCCTTCTCCTGTGATGATAACAGCTCAGCTTCAGACGTCACCTCTGCTGGAGCCTTCTCCTCTTCAGCACTAGGTTCGGCCTTTTCCTCTTCTTGTTTGGTCTCATCAGTAGTAGTTGCTGCAGGAGTAGGGGTTTCAACAGTGACTTCAGGCTCTGGGGAGATCTCTGATTTCGCTTCCTCTGGAGTAGCTGGCGCCTCCTCCTTGGACTCTATTTTTTCTTCCTCAGGAGTTTCTGGTGCTGCCTCTGTGGTTTCTTGCTCAACCTCAACCTTCTCCTCCTTTTCTTCCACAGCAGCAGCAGTTTCTTCTGTCTTAGCTGTCTCCACCTCCACAGCTGCCTCCTTGTCTTCCTCCTCTTTTGTCTTCTTGATGCTGGCTTTCTTTCTCAGGTTAGAGAAGAGTCCTGAATTGAAGAGCTTTCTGAAGGGGGAGATGGTCTCCTGGACTGGTGGAGTAGTCTCTGCCTCCTTCTCAGCTCCTTCCTCCTTGATGGCTTCATCAGTAGCTTCAGTGGCAGTGCCTTCAGCTGGGGCATCAGTGATTTCAGCTTTATCACCATCTTCTTTGACTTCGGCGTCAGCAGTAGATGCCTCTGTATCAGCCTCCTTTTCTTCATCTGTGCTCTTTTCCTGAGCAGTGGCAGCCTCTACCACCTTTGTAGGTTCATCAGTCCCACTGACCTCCTCTCCTTCTTTATCTTTGACTGTCAGTAGCTTCACTGGCTCTTTCTCCTCACTCTTGTCCTTCTTTAGTGTGAACTTGAAGCCCACAAAGCGGAAGATCTTCTTAAAGCCCACTTCACTGGCATCATCAGGTTTCTCCTCTGCAGCTTTCTCCTCAACAGCAGAGATGTCGTTGGCATCTGGAGACTCTTTCTCCACCTTCTCGCTATTTACTTGAACAGCCACTTCATCCTGGACGGTGTCCACGGTATCAGGAGCCTCCTCCTTCTGAGCCACAGACACACCATCAGGCTGGCCAACTGAAATGAGAGGGGAAAAAAACAATCAAGTCATTGTCCTAAGCAGTACAAATCAAATAAAAAAAATCTCTGTTATTACTCTGGGGAGAAATGCCATTAAAAACAAATGCAATTTCATATAATCGAAAAGTTCCATTGCCATCTGCAGATAATCAGAGACGTTGTACAGAAAGTATTTGCTGAGATCCTGACCCTGATTTTATCAAGCATATGACTACTTAATCGCAATCAGATTGCAATTTGGTCCAGCTAATCCTCTTCTCTGTAAACATGCCAAAGAAATAAGTTTAGACATTAATGCAAATAAACAGTTATACCCAAATGAACCTTAATATAAAATGTTTTACAATGAGAGTACTGCTGGTTGTGATTTAGGTATTATTAATAATTTTGTGATGGTATATTGTGTATTGTCTTCTACCTTCTTTTGATAGTTAAGCTGGACCGCTTATTCCATGATTGTGAGTAATGGAAGTGGTACACATGTAAGACAAATCACATACTAGCAGCTGAGATAAGAGACACGCAGATGCATGAAACCAATACACATGATGTCTGTCATGTCATGTCTATCTGTGCTTGGACAGAGGAAGGCGTAGGGGGGATTACGACCTGCCAGTGTCTAAATCTTTTCTTCTTTTTTTTTTTTTTTGACTTTCTCCTCAGATCTCACTACAGTCTGGAAAACCTCACATCTGATACCTCTGGAGTCTCAAAACAAACTCCCAGGACTTTTAATGTCTAGCTATCAGCTTACCTGATTACACACACTGGGAAACACAAAGACAAATACACACTCCCTAAAACCATGCACACTGTGGGAATTACTGTGGGAACTGTCTCTTTTTCTTGTCAGTTACTAATATAATGATTAAAATAATGGGAAGCTCTAAACTAGATCTAATCTTGAATTCAAAAGCAATGAACACAATTGTATGAGGACAACGTCAAAAAAAAGATTTCCCAATTTTATTATGCAATCTGCTATGAAAATTGAATCCAGTTTGTAAAAAAAGATGACTGTGTTCTTGTCTCACACAAAAATGTAAAATACTCGCCCACATTTGTCCACATCCTTTCGCTAAATTATAGACACCAACCTTTACTCAGTAGCACTGCATTCCTAGAATATTTTAGCATTAAAATAGAAAAGCAATCAAGAGTTTGATTGGTCTAACTTGACCAATAGAAGAAATTAGTAAAACCTTTCTCTGAACATGAAGTATTTTGCGCTAAAAGTGCTTTCATACACTAATTTGTTGGTGAGGGCACGCCCGTATATTATGCATAGATTTGACTTGAGAGGAATGTGAGCTATGCTGTTCACTCTCTGGGTGGGAAAATTATTTCAGGGTGCTCTAAACATAATCTGAATTTAAATGCCAGGAGACTTCAAGAATGTTTATTTGTTTTTCAGTTAAACTCTGTCTCGACTGTGCCCATAGGATTCAAACCAAACAATAAAGCCCTCCACTACTACCCCTCCTTAAAATAAGTCCCAATCCCCTTGACCCAAATTCCACCACAGCAGGATGGATGGGGACCCACCCCCTTCCCGAGGCACACACACATGCAAACACAATAGCCTTCTAACCCTCTCTGGCCTCTGAAAATAAAAGAGAGGGGGGTGATTTTTTTTACTACTATCAAGACAAACTGCAGCTTAGAGGAAGTTTGCTGATGTAAACACGATCAAAGAAAGTCCTGGGTGATTTATGAAATACATCAATGTTACATGACAGTGTGCTCTCACACACACACATATGTGTTATTTTCAAGGTGTTTGTTCACTCACACAGGTGTGAAGCAAGAAAGTCAACACCAGAAGAACCACAAACATCATATGAATGCTGATCTGTGTCATGTTCATCTAATAGAAAAATCTAAGAAAAACACAAACTCAGCTCAACTATGTCTAAAAGCACAATCCCTGTTAGAGTACATAATTACACCAATTCCTCAAAGCTGTTTTCTATGAACTTCCGGTGCCGTTTTTTTTTGAATGAAGACATCTGTGTTTGTGTGTATGTGTGTGTGTGTGTGTAGGAGGGGTCAGGCTGTTAGTAAGCCAGACGAGGCCATGTGTGTCTACATGTATAATAAAATAGGAGTCATGTTGATTTAACAGACTACTGGCATCTCTCCGGTCTTTTTGATCTCTGTTTTCCAGGCTCTTTTTTTTTTTTAACAGACACACAACTGTTAACATCCCCAGATTGATTTGGTTTTTGGGGGAGTGGGTTAATGTGTGATGGGAGGAGGGTGGCTGTTTTGAATAACGACTGTACCAGAAAGAATGTGGGTGTGAGGGGGTGAGGCTACAGGGGGTGAGAAGGGGACAGTCGAGAGATGAAGGGACGGGGTTGTGGGGTATGCGGGGAGGGAGAGGGGGGGGTCTGCCCTAAAGCTTGAAGCTTTGGCTCACTTTAGAGGGTGTTACATATCTCAGACACACACATCCATAGTTGAAATGCTCCCCTCTGCTGCAGACAGGCTTTGTTTATGTGTGAGTGCGAGAGCATGTGGTAAGGCGATGCTCTCCTATTAAATATCGCTGCCGCAGTCAAAAAGCGATTGTTGCAAATCTACTCCAGTCTCCAGTGAGATCAGATAACGTTTTTTGTTGTGGCTGTTTCAACACTAGCATGGGTTTGTGTGTTGTTGAAGGAGGGGGTTGAGGGGGCAGCTGGAAAACTGAATGGCATTTATTCTCTTAATTTACAAGCTGGGCTAAACAAGCCAAATATATGCAAATCCTTGTTGTAAGTAATTGTCTGGAGCACAGGTCCTTTAAACAAAAGAAATCAGCTAAAAGGAGGGCAAGGAGACACTCAACACCCTCCCCCAACCGACCATTTCTAATGGCCACCCCCCCGGAGCAAAGATGTGGTCAGTGTCTCTGAGGCTCCGGGGATCCTACACATTAACTGCACTAATAACACTCACTGTCCTTTATGTCCTTTATCTCATTAACATTGAGTTAAAGTCTGATGTAACTGTATGACGAATTGGCCCACAGTAAGACATAGAAAACACAAATGTGTATCTAATATCTGTGCATTTGTATCCATTTATATGCAGAAACCAAAACCTGAGGTCACCATGAAGTAAAACATTCCAGACCTGCTCTGTCTGAACCATCACTCCCAGTTATAAAACCTGAAGACGAATAGGTCTTGGCATGTAATTAATTCCATACGCCCCTTTCTCCTCCTCTATCCTCTGCAGCTAAACTGAATAACCCCCCTGGGAATCAGGATCCTACCCTAATCTAATGAAACACTTCACATGACGGGACATAAGGAGCTGGCTCAGATGGTGACATGAGTTAAAAGCAGGGTTTGAAAATACTCCTGTGAACACATCTTCATATATTTAAATCTGGCAGCTGTCACTGTGAAATTCTTTTCCCATCAAAAAGTTTGGCAGTTGTTTAAAATGTATACTTCAGAGTTCAGGGTAACCAGCAGATGGCTTTAGCCAGAGACTGTAATTAAAGTAATCTATAGTAGATAAACACAGTGATAGTGTAAAGAGGAAGATGTTTTGTGCGACTATTCCTGTCCTACAACTGGTGATGCACAGGAATTATGAAAGAACACTTGATGATACACAACTCTTCATGATAAAGCAAAAGGTAACGAAATAATAAAACCACATCATTTAATGTTTTTTGTACACAATGAGGCTCTGCAGCGGCCAAAGCAAACCCATTTCCAAGTGAAACCACTCGCCCGTGCTGGGGCATCTACAATGCTAAGTAACCACACCCTCAGGACAACAATGCCCTGAGCTCTGCTCATCCAAGTAAGGAGAAACCACTGCACTACTGAGTATCATATAAAGAATGAAAAAGTCAGCATATAATATCAAATAGAAAAGTTTAAACATAACAAAACATATGGGCACATAACAGTGTTGCAGCCACATTTTTTTAGCCAAGTTTAAGTAAACATTAAATTGTTAAAATGTATTAAATAAGAATTCATTGAATCATTGCTCTTACCTGTGAGAGTTATTGTTCCAAGCATTGGTATAAAAGTCCAAAAACTTTTCTCCAAAAAAGAAATTACACAACTTAAAAAAAGATACCAAAAAAATTAAGACAATTTAAAAAAAATCTATTTGTTCTCTGTCGTTTTCCTTCACTCTGCACACTCAGTGAAATCTACCAGGTTTCCTCCGTTTGAACTGAACTCTGAAGTCTGAGGGGAGAAGCTGTGTCTCTCTTTCTTCCAGCGCTTCTCTCAGCCAGTATGAACAGAAACGAGGGCTCCACACACATTTCAACAGACTGACACACATGTCATGTTAGGACCACCCCTGCCTCCCTCTTCCTCCCTCTCCTTTCTTCAGCTGTTCTGAATGAGCCCCCTCCTCCGCTTCCTCCCCCTCATCCACTCGCCCTCCCTCAGACCTCACCGTCCAGCCGGGATGACTTGAGATCATCATGTGATCTTTTAAGGAAGAATTTATTGTCCACTATCGTACATGTTCAAACGTCACATTACATTCCCTTCAATTCTTCATTCTTCACACAAACATTTGTTTCTTTTGAAAGGGTCTCTTTATCTAGCCTTAATACAAATGTGTATCCTCAGTAGACAGTCACTCACATTTTAAATACCTCACCTTCTCTACCCTCTACTCCCCTTTTTCAGGAGACAACCAGGGTCTCATCCATATCTCATGTCACTAGCTATGTAATGTAGACAGAGGCAAACCACAGGGAATTTCAAGATTTTGTTTTGACCAAACTCTTACATAACTTTTAATTTGTTCTTAATTTGAAATGTTTTTTTCAGCATTTTGAGGTTTTCAGTTCAAATTCTTCAATATTTTAAAATCACAAAACCTTGTTTACTGTAGTGTCTCCCCAAAAATATCTCTCTTTTTTGAGGCAAAGTTCATTCCAGGGGGCCTAAACCCAAACCATGAACTAGGTGCCATCAAGTTGCCGCCTGCCCCCCCCGTGAATGTTAATAGGCCCCTCTCAATTACTCCAATACAGACACATTTAATTCAGCTTTTGTCTGAGGGGGTGAGAGAGACTAGAAGGAATGCAGATAAATCCTCAGGTAAATACCAGTATAATCAGATCTGTCACACTTCAGCATTGTCCCAGAGGAATGTGTGAATTCCATCTAGAAGGCTCCCAAACGGGTGATAACAGCAGTAATCAAGTACCGTCTGAAAGCCCCCCATCACCCAAAGGGTCTACATGCATTATTTTAAATGTGGGCACTTTATAAACACTGTGGGGAATTTATTGATAAGTCCAGCTGCAATAATCAATAAAAGCGTCCAAGTGTTACATTATTGAAGTGTCAGTAGTGATTTTCAAATCTGACACTCTTAAACTTGATAAGTTCTTGATTTATAAGGTGAAAGCCAATTGAAATCAAATCAGGTCACAACAAGACAACCCTGAAAATCTGGGGGCGAGACAAATCATCTTAGTTTCTCTTTATCCAACACCACTTCCTGTGAGTTTCTACAGATTCATTGAATTGAAGGGCTGTGAATACCGAGATCTTTGCTCATGAATGGGAGGTTTCATGGTTTTTATCAGAGCTTGTGGGAGTGAGAAAAGAGGAGCTGGGCATGGGGGTACAGATCTAATAAAATATACAAAGTTTCACAGGATGGAGGAGATTCTTCTGTAAGTTAGAATATAAGTATATAATTAATCTCACATGTGCATTAACACGCAGCAGCAAAGTAAATGTGAAATCCCGTGGGTATGTCATTCATTTAATCACAGTCATTTACTAAGAAGTTCACTCTGACACACCATTGAGGCTTTCTGTTATTGCAGTGACTCATCTGGTAGGTATTTCACTATCTGTACTATAGTCCACAATAACCACTATGACAGTACTGTATATTATGCTGAGTGGACAGTGAGTCAGACTGTAGGGAATTCAGAGTTTGGTGAGAGTTCCTCTGTTGGGTCAGCCCACATCTTCATCTTCCTTCCTAACTTCCTTCATATGACTCACTCACATCAGTCACATTCCTGGACTGTAATACATCCTAAGAGATTTAGACACAGCTTCAGGCCACACTGAACTGTATGGGAAATACTGTCATAAAAATAAACATTCATCTTGGAGTTCTAGGACAAATTATTAAAAAATGATTATCAACAAATTCAGCTCTGAATTTATCCTGTTATCTACTATATCTAAATGTTGCCTTGTCCTTACAAATTTGTAAAAACAAACAAACTGGATGGACTATTCATTTATTACTAAGAAAGTATAAACGAACACTGGTGTCATTTCTTTAAATTCATGTTTTCACATTCACATGCGCTGTTATAAACTAACAACCTACATGCAAACATTGTTCAAGCCCACATAACTTTGTTGTAATTCAAGCAATGGTGCAAGTTTAATTATTATTTTCATTAATCATTTGGTCAGCAGAATGTCTGCAGTTATTTTGTCTGTCAACAGTCCAAAACCCATTTATCTGGAGCTGGAGAAGTTTTGACATTTGTTTGTCGATTAAGTTTTGTAAATCAACTAATTGCATTAGCTCATCTGAGTGGAGATCACAGTGTCCAAAGATCCCAAATATATCAGGTTGAACTTTGGGGAAATGTGAATTAAATTACGCCCAAAACATCTGGAATATGTCCATATGTTTCATTTAAATATTTCACTTAGTGTAAAGAACTTAAACTAGCTGATTGAAATTGTACATGATACTGTCAGACAGGTTGAAATAAGATGGTTTTAACAACCTTAGAGCTATTGAGGGGAAGTAAAAGTAGAAAACAGCATGTTAACTTGTCACTATTTGGTCTCCTCCTTGTTTTCCTTAGATCAGATAAATTAGATAAAAGTGAATTTAATTTAAATGGGCTGCCATCACAGCACAAATGAATGGCAGTGTATTTTGTATTTAAACTGCAGTTAAGTCACAATAACACACGCAAAGTCTTGGGGGGTTGACGCCCCACATATCTCGATGAATCAAAAAACGTGCCTGAGTTCAGGAATGTTTGAGAAGAGGTCTTGAATGGTCGGGTTTGGGTGGGGGGTTGGGGCGCTGGGTGGAGGGGCTTTTTGTTGCCTGTAAAGAAGTGAATGACATCATCGGACAGCAGAGAAGAAAACGCCTCCTACTCTTCCAAGAACTGGATAGGATGATGTTGAAATAATTGGAGGAAAGGGAAACGAGGGCCGTGAGTGTGTGAAACTATCCAAGATCAGAGAGAATTTTTATTCAATACCTCCCCTTTCTTCTCCATTTTTTGATTCTCTTTCTCTCCTTTCACACCACCGTTTTTATCTCCTGAATCCACACTCCGGCCCTCTTTAATCCTTCTCCTTCTTCACCACTTTCCCCTCTGTCTCTTCTATCCTATTAAGCCCCCAATCCCACCCCTCCTCCCATCTGTGTGTGGGCCAGAGGGATGGATAAGAATGTCGGACAGGAAACGCAGTCATTTCTTGACATCACTGCTTCCGCTTCCTTTTGCTCGTTTCCTCGAGTTCCACTTGATTCTGTACTCTGCACAGTCCGTCCAATATCCTTCCACCTTTTCTTGCTGAGAGTACAGTATGTGCGTTACGTGATGAGGTGAAAACCGTAGTTGTGACGTCTTAGATTCAAGCGTTTCATGACCATCTTTTGTTTATTTTTTCTGTAAAACAATGGAGGATCATGTTTACAGCTTTCAGCGTTGAGAGAGAAACCATGGGTTCCATTAAATCTATGCTACCTTGCACGCAACTGGAAACAATTACATTTGAGATGAAGTATGTGAGCTTATGTTACTGTTGGTGTAGAGGACAAAACAACAAAAACTGTGCTTTCAAATTGGGGTGAAGAGCAGCACTTGTTTTAGAAGGGTATGTTTAGCCAGCCTTTGCCATCTGTTATATTTGCATTCCTGGAATCTCTGCACCCACCAGCAATTTGGCATTCCTGTTGTTGTTATGCATCATCTTGTCTTCCAGTATAGACTGAATTGTAAAAACAGGGAAGTGAAGATCTAAAGAAGGCCCTCCTGCTGTTTGAAAAGGCCTTACAAATTCTCCACATGTCCAAAACGAATGCAACAGCACAGAGGTGAATGAGAAGGACTTATCAGCATGTCAACTATACAGGTTTGAAAAGGATCTAGTCTTCGATCTGTGATTGGATCTGCCAAAATGGGTGTTTCAAATGGATCTCATGCATGGAAGCTTTGTACAAAACAAACATGTTGTTGATAAAAATGCCTTGTAAAGATCTTGCGCAACTCCAAAAGTGGCTCATATTGTCTCTCGGCCAAAAAGAGGGTTCCCACTCCCTACCCAGCTGTATTTCATGAGCTCTTGCCCAAAAATGTTCTTCACAATTTGACTTATGCTTCATGCTTTTCCTGACTGACTTATCCATCTTCCTTACCTCAGTCTCATGCATGGCTCTGCTTACCATTAGGATCTGGCCAAGACCCATTAACATGTGCTTAATCTACTCTTAGAAATTCATTTCAACATGTCATCCGATCTCAAATGAGTGTTTAAATCTAAATTTCCATAAATCAGCCAATAGCATGAGTTTCCCAAAACAATTTTACTTGTTTTGTGATTTTTCTAAAAACAAATGTGAGTAATCTAAGACAAGGTGTAACAAGTCAGGTCACTGAAGTATCGAGTATCCAGCACCGAGAAGATTATACTTAATTCCTACGTCGGACACAAGTGAAAAACCTCACCTCACTGATTATTATGATTATAGTATATGGATACTTGTTGCACTGTAACTGGGCCATAGTGCTATTAAAGGAGGAGGAGAAGGAGGGGTAAGACACATTCCTAGTCCATTCTCTCAGTTCTCCATGTGCCTGGGGGAGGTTAGGGTCTTGAGGAGGGAGATTAGGTTCCCTGATGCCGGGAAAGATGAGAGAGGAGTGCCTGTGGAGACGAGTGGGTCCTGGGGGGTCCGAGAAGCACTGGTGGGAACCTACCGTGTGTGTGACCTTATTACTGTAATTTTAGGCCCCTGTCTGCCTAGGACACTTCTAGCAACAGGTAACTGAAACATCACAATATGTGGGAGTGATTTTAAGTTTAGGTAACGTGCAATTGCTTGTCATTTTTTTATGTCCGCCAAGTTTAAGTCTGGACAGGATCGTGCGTTTGGCAGCTAGTCTCACATACTTCTGGACCCATCATCTTAATATTTCTTGTGCACATTTATGACTTTATGTCCCAGAACCTCTTGTGGTTGCAATGATTCACAATTTTTGAAAAACCTATATCAGTGACTGTTCTGTTTTATACCACCACTGACAGCTGACTCCGTTTAACCAGCTGGTAGTGGTGCAGCATTTGCCATTTTATGCAATGTGCGTAGCCAAAAGGGTTTCAGTAATCAGCTAGGCCAAAAACAAGACTTATCTAGTGTGTTGCAGGCCAAATTTGAACAAAACACATGACATTTATTAATTTTGGGGAATGAAGAGAGGATTTTTTAGATGTTTTTTTAGACTGTTCAATCATCCAGTTGTATATGAGGCAATTGTTATCAGTGTTTTGGCAAGTGCAGTCATCTAAGTGATTAGACTTTTGATTAACTCACCGTCGGCTGATTTGGTTACTGCTGATATTGTAGTCTGTCAAAACAGTACAAACACTGTCTGATCAGTTTACAGAATGAGACAGCAGTTGACAGATGACAGCTTTCTAATCGACTTCTCCTATCCTCTCTTGCCCTGAAGTGTGTCCTTAAAGCACCCACCTTTAATAACAAATAAACTAAATAAAACATGCTGCACAGATGAACATAATTGAACTACTGATTGGACAATGATGGATCCTGAGGGACTGAGGACCTTTTAAGCACTCCAATCTAAAAATCTACCTCCCAGACACTTTACTCTGGGATCACTTCCTCTCTTTCAAGGAGAAGAAATCATTCTGACATCTTGCAGCAAGATGATGGGAGCTGACGGATCAGCATCTGCGCAAATGCAATGCGTGTGAGTACAGTAGAAAATGATGCACAAGACCGTCTTAATAGGAAACGTTGTCTGTGATGAGTGTTGGCAGTTGGAATGTAAAAAAAACAATCCGGCGGCTGGATTGTGTTATGATGACTGAACAACGTGAAGCCTTGTTGGCAGACATCAGACGGAGCTTAAGTGAAGGGAGAGGTCCTTTCCACAGGCATGATGAACGTTTTGGCAACACAGCCATGTATGTCCCTTGAGCAGAGGCTGAGTAAGTCCATCCCAGAATTAAATCATGGTCACCGCACAAACACACACATGCACACACACACACGCCTACAGCATGCTTTGACTGCCATACATTCACCTCGTAAAAATTTAACACCTGCAAACAATAAAGAAATAAAAATGTAGCATGAAGAGCCTCGAGTGAATCGGTTTTAACTATTGTATTGTAAAATCTGTTTTAATTCTGGACATACCTGGACTCCTAAAGGTTGTGGTACAATATGCCATATTGTATAACATATAATATGGTTATAATATCCTATTTGCTTGCTTTAATAGTTGGTTAACATGATGAAATGTTGAAAGTCTTAAAAGATTCAAAAATGTCTTTCGAACTTTTGGACAATTATATGTATGTTACATATTTTAACTCTAATGAAATAATCAACAGAATTGATTTAATGAGGTGAACCGCACCCATCTGGTCCCTCGAGCAGAATGAAACATGCAGTATTTGACCTAAAAACTGCTACGAAGACGCAAACACACTCACACAGTCAGCATTCTCCCCTTCTTAAACCTTCCAAAAAACTTCATCTGTCCTCTTTTAAAGCCTGTAAGCCATCTGGGAGCGACAGTCAATGCTCCGGCCAGTGAATTACATCAGCTATGATGTCAGTCTTTGAGCTCCCACTGCATCTTATGCGCCAACACCCCTGAAACTAGCAACCCAAACACAAATGCAGGCTTGTATGCACATGTACATGGAAAAAACACAACACACATCAAATCTTATTATGAGATTGACCTATGAAATATTGACTTTGATAGCACATTATTTGTTGCAATGCACAAAAAGAAATCTAGTTAGGGAGATTGGTTTGATCTGGACAAAAACTGAAGTGATAATGTGTCTCTTTTTTATTACATTTGTAGGAATTATGCAATTGGACTGATGAAATCTGTGGTTTCATTACTCACAGATGACTGTGTGTTAATTTCTCTTTATCCTTATCTATTTTTGCTCCTCCTGGCTCTCATTCTTTTCTTGCCTCTCTTTTGTCTTTACCAAAGAGTGCTCCCCTCAAAACTCAACTTCCATGTAATATTTATTCCGTTCCTCTCTGTCTAATAACCCGGTGTAAACTCCACATTCCTGAGCCTCTGCCCTCCTGTCTGGGCTTTCTCAACAACTCTGGTGCCTAAAAATGGTTAAAACAACCTTGAAGCAAAGCCGAGGGCCTCCCAAGATGAAGATCTGGTCTTTGCATAGGAGGAAAAAAGTATCAATCACACGTTTCCCAACAATAAAACCAATACTATACCAAGTAACACCAAAACAACTCTGAGGTCCTTTTTCTCTGGATTTCTCAGTAACCAAAATATGGCTGCTGCTTCCCCTTTGCAAGGCACAGGCACCATGTGTGAACGAGCAGATTCGGTGTTTGTATATACAATGGGGTCGACCGCTGACAGACACACTGGAAGATGTAACTCCACACCATCCTCATGCTTACTATACCATACCATTTTAAACAAATACTTTAGGTAGTTTCATTAAACATCCCCAGACAGACGATAGAGTAAAATAATGCTGCAACACATATACTTGCTTTTTGCTTTCGATAACTATAACTAGACTAAATGCCCATGAAAGTCTGCAGTGGAGTCAGACGTTATGAGATTCAAATATCTTTTAATTTCTACAATTCAGAAATCAAAAATAGACACACTCTAAGCTGCTACAATGCTTTCAATATCCAGGGTGGTGTGTGATGTTTTTGGGGTGTGGCGCTTCACTGGCCTTCAAACTATAAACACTCTGGTATACCTGATAGAGAGAGATTATGGTTGTGTGTTTGCTCATGTGTCAGTCTCTTGATCTGCAGCCTGTCTTTTGTTGTTTTTCATTGTTATCAGAGAGATTCCTCCTCTCTTCCTGTCTCCCATAATGCACTGCTGTCTTTATCAGGCTGCACAAGAGGTAGAGAAATGCTGGGAAAGTGAAACCTCTCCATACCTTCCACTCCCATATCTCCTCTCTCTTTTTTCCCCCATTGTGTATCTCCCTTCCTTTCACTCCCCTGCGCTCATTTAATCTGTAGCCTTGAAGTTTTCAGAGCTTTTCTGTAGTCTCTTCTCTCATGTTTTAGTCCTGCTAGTGAGGGTGTCAGGTTATGTGAGGGCAACATCTGTCGGCTGGGGTCTGTGTGTGAAGGGATCTCAGCAGGACAAAGCATTATCATCCCAGAAGACAAATATATTTTCCTGTGATGAGAAAGATTTGATTTTTTAAAATACATGAACGTCAGGTTCAGGTAGATTTTCCGTGAGACCATTCTGTATTTCTTTTGCATGATTAGAAGAAAAAATATTTGGCAAAAAGCGTGATTGCATGAAGCAGCAATCAGATGAAATACGTTGTTATTTTGTCCTGATTACCTCCATGCGTGAGTCCAATCTCTGTCGTGCTCAGAATATCTGGTTTTGTGTACATGAACGTAAATTGTCTGCAGGTTTGATTTGTGTATGCACAAGTGCACAAGATCTAAGCATTCCCCACAAGGTGGTTCCCCTCTTTTCTGTTCTATATCTTTCTACGTTACTAATTAACTTACAGTACATGTCCACAGAAGCAACGCTTTCAACAGCCAAATTACTCTCCACTGGTCTACATGCCACATTGATACACTCTGTATCTGTGCTCTGAAGAGAGTATTGGGTTACTGTATAAAGGGACAGAATCGCTTCATTAAATAGCTTATTAAATAGGTTATTTGACAGAGTGGTATGTGACATATCTCTGTGTTTTAAGTAGTATAGAGTTACCCCTTTCCCTGGGCCATAACATATTATGAAGTGCGCAGGTTGCTTTGTGCTGGGGCCGGGTCACGGCTTACTAAATATTTAGGGAGGGTGCACAGGCCACTGTGGCGCTCCCAGACTGAGGACGACACGATAGAAATGGCAAAGAAAATAAACAAACGCAGCTTTTGGAGTTGCAGGAGATGGACAGAGCAGGTTGGTGCACGTGTTCGTTTAAGTGTCAGAATATAGTTTTGCCCGGTATACTACGGGTTAATGATTATTTCAAACTACTGATCTAAAAATGTTCCTTAGAGGAGTTTTTACAAGACCACAGGCAGTCCTCTTTAAATATTTCCACTTTATGAAAACAATGTTTGGCTAGTCCATTCAACAAGTAGACAAATGAGTCCTACTTCTGCGTTCATTAGTTTCTACTGCAAAAAGATGAATTTCTAGCTCTGTACAAAGGCACTGGGAAGTTCAGAGAGAATATTATTCACAAAAATCCGTATTTCTCGAATGTTTTGACAATTTTAAAGTGATATTTCTTAAGCTTCTCACACACAGGGATGTGATCTGAGTTCAAAATCTTACAAATGGGTGTATGCATATGTCTCAACATTTATATGCAATCAGTTATAGAATAGTGAGGGAAACTATATGTAGGGTTTGTGGGTGTATGTGAGTGTGTGGGTGGCTCCAATGTGAAAGGCCCATGTAGGTGTCCTCTATGTGTTGACAAAGGGATTAGTTAGGGATCAAGTAGATTTTGCAGAGCCATGAAGACATCTGCAGGCTAGAATCAGCGTCCACACACACACACACACACACACACACACACACACACACACACACACATTGAAAACTGACCCCACACAAACAAGCTTACCTTCTGCCACCGCTGAAGCAACATTACAAAATCCCAGACACAAACACACACAAACATAGCCACTACTTACCCACAGACCACAGCAGGAACATCACCCAAAGACACACTGTAAATAAACAGTACTGATGGGACAGACACACACACACACACACCTTCTGCCAGCGTGTTGTCCTCCGAGTGTCCATTCAGACTGGTCATGCTGGAGATTTGGCCATTTTTCTGCAAAGACTGAAAAAGACAGAAGAGACACTTTTAGTTAAGATGTAAAAGTTTGACATTTTGTTAAAATTTTTTATGAGACTTAGATGGAAAACCACCCTCACATCTGTGAACTAAGTACAGAGCTTGTGTCAGCCAGGAGGCAAATAGCCTAGCTTAGCATAAAGTATGGAAAGTATGGAAACAGGGGGAAACAATTAGCCTAGCTCTTTAAACTCTGCCTACCAGCAACTCTAAAGCTCGCTAACTACCCGCTGTTGCCCTCATGTCTGTGTGTCAAATACAGAGATAACCCCAGAGGGTGTTAGTTTAGCTTACTGTTGCTGGAATAGAGGGGTAACAGCAAAGCCTTAAGTTTAAAAGTACACCTTTAAGCACAATTAGCTTTAAAGGTTTGGCAGGAGTATCTTTGAACTTTCGGCTTTGCCAGGCTAAGTTAACACAGATATGAGTGACTCCTCTCGTCAAACTCTCAACAATAAAGCCAATAAGCATCAGTGATGCGCGGGTTGATCCAAATTGAGCGGGTCGCGGTCGGTCGGGTGGTTTGAAATAAAAATGCCGAGTAAAGTTTTGTAATTTATGTAGTAGACAAAATTTTCTGGGAAATACACAGACTTTATTGGCTGAATAACTGGCGCGAAGATGCCACAAGCTCTACAGGAGGTAGAGAAAGTATAGACTACTTTTTAAAATGCGGGTCAGGAAGCGGGTTGGGTACAATATTTCACAATTATTTGCTGCGGTCCGAGTTCGAGTGGGTTAGTTTTAAAACATCGGTGGGTGCAGGTCGATCAAACATGGACCCACGCATCACTAATAAGCATATATTTATTTCTTTAGAGCATTAAAGACAAAGACAGACTTCACTAAAGCACTACAACTGCAAACAAAACTTTTATTTTTTTTTTTTTTACCACCATATGGTTTTCAAATATTTGCAAACCACCAAATAAATGCTTTTATTTCGATCATGTTTTATGATCGGTGAAACAGCCTGCCAGGACGCTGTTATCCTTAAATGGTGTGTGTGTGCTGCCACTATATTATGCATCCTTAAATAGTTTTATTAGCAGGCAGTAAAGTTCATCAATAAAAGACAAAAACATCACGAGAAGGACCAAAGATGGGTAAATTCACATCAGGTCACAACCTGGTGAGTTACCAGAAAAGAGCTCCAATAAAATATACAAAGATCACACCAAAGGTTGTTGTTCATTATGGATATACAAGTGGGTTAACAAATAAACAACACGCAACGTGGCTCACGGTGTTTTATCAGCGAATCTGGATCCTGACAGAGTTTTTTCTGGTAGCGACCAGCTCCGACTGACAGCCGTACAATGGCAGGCAGGCCAGTGCTTTGTCTGTCCGAGCCAGGGGAGAGGGAACCAGAGCCTCCCCACAGAGCTGCTAATCTAACTAATGGACAACTCAGGCTCCATTCCCACCAGCACAAACTCCTCCAGGAAAGCCCTGAAAGATGACACCACTCTGCTTCGGGACAGGTTGGAGGGACGCACTAAACGATGAGAAAAAGAAAGTGAGAGCTGGTTTGAGGGGAGGATGGAGGGTGGGAGGGAGGACTGGTCATCAGGTGGAGGTCTGTTCTACATGGTGTTGTAACTGTTTGGGGGGAATATAACAAGGACCACCTCTGGGAGGAGAGATGTATGGGTTCTTTCACACAGAAAAAAGAAAGAGAAACAGATTGAAGTGTTTAGAAATGTGTTGCAGGAGGCAATAAGTATGCGCTCTCCTCTCTTCAGTGAAACTTCTACAGTACAATGACACCTAATTGCATTTTGTGGCAGGTCTAAAATAAGCTCCTCCACGGTGTCAATACTGAATTCTTTTTCAGGCAACTTCATTTTAGTCTAACAACCTTCCTTCAGTCACTTCTTTGATGCACAAATACCTGATTTTGTTTGCACTGGTCTGCCAAACCATGAAATGAGGTGTCTCGTTTTATCTGGTTTTAGATATAAAGACGTCTTAAAACAAATTTATTGCAAAAAAAGATTTACAATAAATTAGAAGTATATTTGAAACCAGACAAGATCACATAAAAAAGTTCACAGGTTCAAATGCTTTTACACAGTGAAGGATGGATTTCAGTCCTTTTAAAGCCATCACCTTGTATCAAATTTGGTGTGCGAGCCCTCAGCTGACCTTCAGACCTGCAGCGACCCCGCCCTCCCCTAGTCTACCTCATGACTGGCATTCCCAGCATTCCTTGCCCTCATCTCCAGAATTCCACAGATCCTCCAACACCTGACTCTGCCCTCTTTTTTCAGCCCACCTCCCCCAAATGGTTACCCTTTCACCACCTCTGTCCCCAAGTTACCTCATAAGCCCCCTCTGACCCTGTCAAAATGCCACTCCTTTTTCTGGGGGATCAAAAATGCTGCTGCTATATTCTCACCACAGCACGAGTAAGACTCAGAAGAAATCCTGCAGGAACTATGGCAGAGAGGGCTTAAAATGAGGATGAATGAGCCTCCCGAGCCATAATTTGCACCAACAAACTCAACACGGGATCCCTAGGAATTATGCTACGATTTATGTCCACTTCAGGCACAACACAAGAAGTACAGCTGCCTATATATAAATGAAAAGAAAGGGTGTGGAGACTGAAGTGGCGGTTTGGCATGTAGCATGTTTGACTTCAGTCAGGAGACTGGAGTTGACCTTAAGCAAGTTACCTAACCTTAACTGACTAAAATACACTATGGTTAAGGCCATAGCGTTTTTTGGCATTGGACATAGTCCAGAGTTTTTGCAGAATCATTTAATACCGAGTTCCTGTCTAGTGGTATTGTTGTGAGATGATTACATCTGGTTAGGGTTGACTGACTGGGCTCGAAATATGCAAAATATTGGCTTAAAAAACAGAACACACCATAAAAATGTAGATAAATATACAGAAAATACATTTTTTGGACGGTATAAAAATGTAGATAAATATACAGAAAATACATTTTTTGGACGGTTATTGGGCGGTTCTTACATTGTATTTCAAGTAGAAGGCAAAGTTTGTTTACTTTGTGATCGGAGCTGTTAATTTAAAAAAATAACTGCTCTGATTTTATGATCAAAGATACTAATACATATATCTGAAAACAGTGTATTGTCACTTGTTACAAAAGAGTCTGAAAATGAAAAAGATCTCGGGATGTGGAGTTAGGAAACAGTGAGTTTACTAGACATCTCTGGCTTGCTACAAGCTACATTAACTCTGACCAAACTGCAGGTACTCGAGCTGTGTTGTAGCTAATGTAGGCGCTCATATCATGTGCCACCCATATAGAAATGATTAAGAGTGAATGCTGTAGTGGTATTATAAGATTTGCAGCTACAGTTTATCATTCCAGTGAACTGGAACTGACCTGACCCAAAAACTGATAGCTACCGCGCTGCTGGAGCTGCTCTGAATTCCTTTCATTTCCCAACAAGAAAATGTTGAACTTTCACTGCCAGTTGTGCATTTTTTGACGTCTGTTTGGTCAACATGGTCTACCACAAAGACCTAAAGACAGACTTAGACCTGCTCCAAAAAGTGCACAAAGGAATGGTCACAAAACAAAACATCTGCTAAACAAAACAACAGCGTGTTTTGTTTCCTGTCTGGTTTTCTGTGTAACGTGAGCTGATTTAATTTATCTTATAGGAAAACATTTGACTTGTTTTTATTTAAGAACAGTTTTCCATTTTATAATATTTTGTAATATTAAACAGGAGTAGATAGAAAGACCTACGGGATAGATATTTACCTTTCTTTGTTTGCTTACATGTTGTGTGTATACAGCATGAATATTCAATTGTTTAGGTAGCACTGGGAGTTTACTGACTACATAAAACCACAGGGACCGAGTGTCAGTAAACACCTCCTGCCTCTGTTATAGCCTCTTTCAGCTCTTTTCATTTGTTCTCGGTCTCATCTTCATTCATCACAAGACACTAAAGACTCACAAAGGACTTTTTTATCTCCCTCCTTCGCTCTGCAGCCTCTTTCACTTGAGTGTTTACATATCCATTAGGGATCCAGTCATCCAGCAGACCTGTGTTTTACTTACTGTAAATGCTGAGTCACCATTAAGACTTATAAACAGCTGATATTTCCTATAAACAATCTTAAAGTCAAATCTTAAGAGTAGTAGACAGGTGAAGATAGTGTCCATATTTTTCTTATTGTCAACAAATCGGTTCCAAAGACAAAAAACAGCAGTGAACTGATACTAACAACTATCACCTGTAGCCTAAGCCTGATATTCTTTATTTTTCTGTGCAATAGAGCTCAATCATGTCCAAAAACTATTAAAACACATCAATGAGCCACACTGGCGAACTCTGTAATGTATTTGCTGCTTTTAAATACTCACTAGAAAACCAATTGTGTATCAATCCACCTGTGAAAATGTTCTCAAATGGGAAATTACTGAGCTTCTTTTGAAAAGAGTCACTTAATTTAGGCAATTTAATTGCCTAATTGTCCGTAGGCGTGGATGTTTGTTTGTCTCTATGTGGTGAACTGGTGGCTTGTCCAGGTTGTACCAGACCTGTCGCCTGTCAGATGAGATAGCATCCAGCCCCACCGTGACCCTGATGAGGATAAGTGGTTACAGAAAATGGATGAATATTTTTAGGGCAGATTAAAATCACAGACGGAGTACAGAAAGTCAAGAAGTATTACAAGACAGACGTCATGTTTGAATCTGTTGACAATAAGACAAATAAAGCCTGCCTTATCCTTGAAATCAAAACAAACATGTCCTAACAGTAAGGAGAAGAAATTTACCCTCAAAGCATGTGGGTTATATCAATGGAATAATTTGTTCATGCACTCACTAATGCTAAAGCATACACACACTAACATTCCTCTGTTTTCAGAGCATGGAGTTAAACTTTTTACACCACAGTTCTTTCCCATCAACAAGATCTCCTGACTGATAAACTTTAAATCCTTGCCATCAGATTGTTCACAATAAGAATGATCTACATTTTCAGTTTCACACTGGAGGAAAGATTAGATTTTCTCTTTTGCTGTTTTCCTGTGATCTCCCGTCACTTTTATCCCAAATTTATCTCCGATTTTTCATTTCCTCTTATCTGCCTCTCTCATTTTCTTCTTGGCTACACCTCTACACACTCAGCGTCTCCAGGGGAGAGACGACCCGCTGTCTCCTAAATCACTCCACAAAGGCCAACAGAGGAGATTTATATCCCTTAAAACCAAACACAGAGCGCACAGGAGGAGGGGGTTAATGGAAAAGAAGAGGATGGCACAGCTGGCAAATGACATTTAAAACAGTCTCTTGTCTCAGAAGAGGCAGAGAGAAGAGGCTGAACTAATATTGCAGAAGGAGCTTTAGTGACCTTTATCCACTCAAATAAAAGAGAAGAGGCTTGGCTTTAACGTTATCAAAACAGCTACAGGAATAGTTCCCAAAGGACCCAAAATTTGCAAACTAAACAGATTTTCATTTTGGTTTACAGTCTGCATTTGTTTCTGTTT
This sequence comes from Larimichthys crocea, assembly GCF_000972845.2. Taxonomy (NCBI): domain Eukaryota; kingdom Metazoa; phylum Chordata; class Actinopteri; family Sciaenidae; genus Larimichthys; species Larimichthys crocea. The sequence goes on from NC_040021.1 coordinate 9,166,128, forward strand.
CTAAAGCTCTTTTTATTTTGCAGCTATGTTGAGATTTAAGTTACAGCCAAGATGAATTTATAGGTCTTTGTCTTTAAATACGGGGTTTATGCTTCAGAGTAGTAGATCAATCAATAATAGGATTGAATATATTTGAACATACTTGTATAAATAAGCAGATATCAGATATAGCAGGCTAATATTTTCCAACTCACCACAAAACTAGCTATACTTGTCAATCATTACAGGGATGAAGCAGAAACAGCGGTCATAAAATCACTCTATCCGGCTGATGATGTGGTCATTGTAATGCCACAATGACTCAGCGAGGTGCTGCTGAACATGAATCCTTCCATGCATCCAAACCTTTTAACCATGCACAAATATAAAGACAACAGAGCTGTCTCAGTGAATGATAGTTGTAGTTTCGAAACACTATCACATTAGGATTATTTCTAAATGAACATGGAGTATGCACGCTACAGCTGCAAGGATTAGTCAACTCATTGATTAGTTGTCAAAATCATTAAATCAGCAACTATTTTGATCGATTAACCATCATTTTTTATGTCAAACTATCCAAATTCTCAGATTTCAGTTTCCTCAAATGTGAATATTTTCTGTTTTTTTTAGTCTTCGTTCAAAGTTAATTCAATATATTTTGTTATATATTTGAATTTGGAAACAGTGATCAACATTTTTACCATTTTCTGACAATTTATGGACCAAACAATGAATCAATTGATCGAGAAAATGATCAACAAATGAAAAAATGATTGTTAGTTGCAGCCTTAAGGCACGCACAAGCAAACTCGCAGTAGGAGATAACAGACTCTCTGTGGGGTCGTAGTTTGTTCGTGACAGTTAACCTCACAACCTCTGACCTCCGAGGTGTGGACAGAGTCTGGGGGCAGACGAAAGGAGGATGATGCCGACGAAGGGGGCGACAGGGAGAATGGCAAGATAAAGGTAGAGGGAGAGGAGGAGAGCGAGGAGGCGAAAGTAGAGATGTGAAGATAGAAAGAGAGAGGAGATGAGAAACAGAGAGGAGAAGACCAAGAGGCCAAGAATGTAGGAAAAGCAGTCCTCCACTAGTGGCTCATTTAAATGGCATATTATGTTCTGTCAAATATCCTGTTGGAGTTCATATGTAAGGCTTATTGTTTTTGGTTCCTACTGAAAACTAGTTCTCACTTATCGTATTTTCTGAAACAAAAATGTCCTCTTGGTTCCCAAAAAAGGCGTCAGGTAAAGGAGATGGAGAGAAAATAAATAAGTTTTTAAATAAATAGGAAAAGTTAGACACCTTTGTCTTTGTAAGCAGGTTAAAATGAGCCGCGAGAGTTATTCGTCAATATATAACACACCTAGGTCTGGTGGGAGGTTTCAAGGGCCTGTGTGACCATCATGTCTGTCTCCCTCTCCCTTCATGTCTCTTCAACCCTGGCAGCCCCCAATCTATTATCCCTGACCCCCACATTCAGTACATACCAAAGATCAAAGACTGACAAGACCCCCGAAGAGCACTCTCACTCTTTCCACAAGCCTTTCACTCTGCTCAGGTGCTCAGACTGTGGTTACCTGTGCTCCTGTGTGTGTGTTTGTGCAGTCCAGAGCAGTTTAAAGTAACGCTGTACAACTTTTGTACCATAAAATAACATATTTTAAATTATTTCGATGCTACACTGCGTTGTAATCAGGTGAATGATGTTTCTGTTTTATGTCTGTTTTCACCTGCAAATGTATGTAACGCTTAACACACTTAACTATTTCACTGATTTTTGTGAAACATATTTTGTGGAGAAATTATGTTGAAAATGAGTTTATTGATGCACAGCAAACTGTTGTAATTATCTAATCTTAGCTTTAGTTTGTTAGTCAGGCTGCCCAGACTGTTTAGAGCAACTGTAGAGGAGGTTTTCAGGCCAGGGGCGCAGGGGAACGAAGCGGAACAGAGCTAGGCAAGCAGGCAATGTAACCAGACTCAGCAGCCTCTTTGGACATAATGGCAGAGGTGAAGAGGATGTTGACAGAACAAAACTAGGAAGACAAAAGGGGAGAGTAACTGAACAAGAATCCGCCAGACAAGAGTAAATCTAGGACTTACTGATGTTTGGCAACAACTGTCCATTTTTACGGCATTGGCTATGCAGCATTGTCTTCATGTGAAATAAATAATACTAAACAAGTCAAACAAGTCCTGGATCACAGTTGAGTTATCATAGAGATGACGTCCAAATCTGACCTTATCAAATCATAACAGATTTACAATATTATGGATCGTATGCATCGTTTGCTCTTTTGATTGCAGCAATCCACTTCTGATCTACATGCAAAGCATGTTTGACTGTGTGATTTTATGTATGGTGGTTTTCGGGAAGAGAGGCGTCTGCACCAATAAATCTGTCAACTCTTGCAAACACTCAGGCACAAGCTGTATATGGAAAATGTCTCTTACTCATAGTGTGTGTATGTGTGTGTGTGTGTGTGTGTGCACATGTGTGTGTTTGTGTCCTAAAGAGTGGCTGCCAATGTTTTTATTAGTTTATCTTAAATGGATGAAGGACTGTCCAGTCTGCTTCAGTTAAAACTATCCTGCGATTCATGACAAAATACAATTTACCAGGACAGGAATGAATATGAAGTCCTCAATAATATTAAAATAAATCGCAATCTTTCCATTTTACTAATAATAGTTATAATCAAAGCTGACTTTGGCAAGTCAAGACTTGTACTCGAGTCAGTGTGTAAGACTGTGTAAGCTCTAATTACAGAATATGCATAATATTTGTGTAGGACGGAGGTGGAGGATAATGCTAGTTGCCATTAAATCCTGTTTATTCTCAAGATCAAAATCCTCGATCATCAAACGAGACTACAGCCCAGTCTAGTGGCTTTGTGATGCTGCAGCAGTGTCTCATTCTCAACAATGACTATGCGAACATGCTGATGATAAGGAGGTGTGCAGCATGCTAGCATTTAGTAATTAGCTCATAACACAAGGTACAGCTGAGGGAGATGGGAATATCGTTCAATTTTGTCATAAATTAATGGACAGCTTAAATTTCATCTTTTGGGGACCATTAACACCAAATTTCATGGGAATCCACCCCAAAACTGTTTCACTTAAAACCACAAATGTCAACCTCATGGTGGCACTACATGTAAAGTTGGGGATTACCAAAGTTATTGGCCTTTATCTGTGTAGAACCATGAATAACTGCATAAGTATTTGTGTCAATGCTTCCAACAGTTTTTGAGATATTCTTTCACAGACGTTGCCATCCCTTAGAGCCATGCTGCTGCACACCTTGAATATTTAATTATTAGGCCAATGCTTTAAAAAGACTCAGTCTCAGTTATATAAAACACCTCTAACACAGCAGTTACACAGATGTTCAGATGCTGTCATTTTACTGCAATGGCCAGCGGTCAGAGAAGTGCATGAAATGAAAATGTTAGGTAAGCTTTTGCAAAGACCAAGAAAAAAAAACAGGACTATCTCTTTGGAAACTAATTTTGCAAAGATCTGTGATACCTATATGATCCGGTATTTCTCAGCCCTGGAAACCACATTAGTCTGTGTTGCTTGACGGTCAGCTGTATTTGATTTCAGCTTGGTTCACATACATGACAAGAGAACCTGAGGGACACTGAATGAGATTAATAAAACAGAAGAAGGATAAAAGGCTACGACTGAAATATGTGTGTATGTGTTCATGTGTGAGAGAGGAAGGACTAGAAAGAAAGAAATGCAAACCAGTAGACCGAGCGACCCCAAAGCTGCAGAGTCACACACCTGTTAGTGGCCATTTTAGGACAACAGATAAAACAAGGTTGTCCTCCTCTACCTACATCAGTGCATCACTAACCCTTTAACCTAAAGTCTCTATACCTCCCACAATTTGTCTGTTTTCTATCACCCCCATCCCTTCATCTGTGCGGCTGCTACACTTAAACAGCAAACTGAACCAAACAATAACAACAGCCTGGTCACAGGAAAGACCCCCCAGGACACGATCATAATCAGGCCACACTGGCCAGCGTTTGACCCCAATGGGCCTGCCTCTCTAACTGGGTTGAAATAACAAATCCACCCCCATTGCTGACCCTCCTGTCATGAATCTCTAAATATCTTTGAGCCCCGATAAGCATCTGAGCTCTCATATGTGAGAAAAGAAGATGACTAGTGAGAGGAGGTGTCTGGAATGCCAGACGCTAAACGTGGCTTCAATTATTGCGATACTTAAACCAGACTGTTTTTTGGCTTTAGGCCTCAAATTACTCTGAGATTATTGCTTTACTAATGTCTATATGTTTGATCTAAGTTTTGGCACAGAGGCAACAATTCAGGGTCAAATACGTCACTTAAAGTCAAATAGTTTACTAAGTCTGTAACTTCTACTCCAGTGGCAAGAGATACATAAAACAATGGTAAACACACATTTGGGCGGATGATCTTAGTATTTATTATTATTATTATTAGCACAGAATATTCAGTGTCATAACACTTTCCTGAAAATGTTGCAACACGACCATGAAATTCTGTTTATGTGCAGACACAACTTTATTAATTATACAATGAAATATGGTTTGGACGTAATATTTAATTCAATATATCAATTAACTAGTTAACTTAAAGTTTGTGTTGAAGATTTAAGTCTCAGGGTTGTTTTTATTTTCCTTAGATTAGTGTAATTACTGCATGGAAAACAGACAGAAAGGCACTTAATAGACCAAAATCATGTAGCACTGTTAGAATTCAACATTGAAAATTCAGTGTAAGATTTGTAAAAACATACAAAGATAGTGTCCTGCTAATAATATTAGTCGACCTGCTCAGGTGAAATCAAACAAGCTGATTTCTGAACATGTGTTTAGTGATATTTAGCTATACTAGTGGATAGATTAATTCATAAAATGTATACTAGCATTGACAAACATATCTTGGTTAATTCAGTTAAATTAAAGCTGCATTAATTGATGTTTTGGCTACTTGGGGAAAACAACACAAAATTGATATATTATCACCTTATGTTAGCAAATAGTCGCCTATGTATACATTCGGCAGACACATTTATTTGGACTGGTGCCATCCTGGTGATCAGTTGCAGTTTAATATTAAATCTCCTTTTAGCTCTGTTTTGGTCTCCGCCATCTCCTTATCGAGAAGAGTTTCCAGCAGCAAAATATTTCCAAACACTACAGCAAGCCCAACTGCCTTTGACTTAAACTTCTTGATATGCTATGATATAAACAATAGAGAATCTTGACAGACATCAGGCATCTTCAGCTGCCAAACCCTCCACTGTGTTCACCGGTGAATTCCTAACTTTGGACATGACAGCGGGGTTTAATGGCCAGAAACACTAAAACACAAGAGCTGAGAGAAACTCTGGAGAAAGGTGACATTATAAGCGACCCGTGTCGTATTACATACAGTCATTTGATCTAATGTTTATATAAAAATATTGATTAATGCAACTTTAAAGCCAGTTTCCAGCAGAAACCTCAGTTCATGTCTTTGTATCAAAGTTTTTCTCACATGTTGCTGGGTGTTATTTGATTTTAACTCAGTAAAATGAGACATGTGAAAGAAATCAGCTCTAAATAGAAATCAGTTCTCTTGCCAGAATAAAACCAAATCCACAGTGTTGTTCTCCTCGTCTCATTACTATGATTCATCTGTTTAACAGAGCAGGAACAGTATATGGACTTCATCCCGCTAATGCAATTATGTAGAAAAATATGAATGGTTCAATCACAAACAATCACATGTTATTTATAAATCATTGACAATTTAAAACCTGTCTAAACATCTTATCTTCTCTGGGAAAGAATAGTTTGCTTTAAATAAAAGAAAATTATGTAGCTTGAGCAGCTGTTTGCAGTTTAAAATAACACTTCCATTCACCTTTAAATGAGTAAGCAGTGACCACCTGACTCTCTGTGCTGTATGTTTCTAATTATCCTCAGACAGCAGTGGGCATCATAAGACACCACTTACGCAGTCTCGATGCAACACTATGTACAGCACAGCATGGTGTTTGTGATGAAAGAGCTTTTACGTCGTCAGTCACAACTCATCTGGTTACAGTTTGTTGTTAGCGGAAGTGACATGTTTCAAATTTTTGGATATCCCCCATCTTTAAACCTAAAATGCTTCATGTGAAGAAAATTATTAATATTCATACAGATTCTTGGTTTGAACCTCAGCTGAGGATGTTCTCCCCCATGTCTGTGCGGGTTCTTTTTCGGGTATTCGAACATCCTTCCACGGTCCAAAGGCATTAATGGGTTAACTGGTGACTCTACATTGCTCATAGGTGTGAATGTGAATGGTTGTTTGTCTCTATGTGCCCTGTGATGAACTGGCGACTTGTCCCGGGTATACCGCGCCTCTTGCCCAATGCCAGCTTGGATTGGCTCCAGCCCCCTGACAGCCCTGATGAGGATAAGCAGTTACAGATAATGGATGGATCGAAGAAAATTAAGAGTGGTTATTGTAGAGAAAATTAATTAGTTATGTGAATGTTTTGCAGATAAGTTCAGTATAAACTTTTGTGACTTGACAGATATGTTAATTAAAAGTGTTTCTCATTATGTTGGTGCAAGTTGCATATAAATATCTGTAATTTAACATTTAAGGAGAAGGTTTGTTGAAGGAAACATACTTTTAGGGGAAGTTTTCAGTGACAGAGTTCCATTGGTCCATCTGTCACTTGTTTCCTTCATCGCTCTTTGTCTGTAGTGTTCAGATACTTTGTGTAAAAGTAGCAATATGACAATATATAAATACTCTAGTACAAATATTCTCCAGCAGAATGGGTTAGTCATATCATATCATATGTCGCGTCATATTAGATTGTTGGTTTATCATTTTGATGCAGTTACATATATGTAGCATTTCATGGTTGTATCTAGTTGAAGTGGAGCTACTTTTAACTTCTACACACTGTTTGGTAGTTTAATTTACAGTAAAACAAAGCATGGTATTTTCTATCCTTATTATTATAATAAAATAATAATAATCTGCAAAAAAACAACTCAATATAGCTCTCAGACAAATGTAGGGAAGAGTTAAGTATATCCTTCCTGAAATATGGAGTAGATGTATAAAAGTATAGTATAGTAAAGTACAGGAAAGTATAGTATAGTACCCGAGTAAGTACATTCTACCTCTGCTCTCTGTTTTTCAGGTCAATGGGGTTTACTGTCAGGGACTGTGATATACGAGTCATGCGTTTGGTCAATACAGTAAATCTCAGAGTTCAGATCTCAGTAGAGATTAGAGCAGCTACACTGTCCTACACGAGTGTGCTAACCAAAAAAACAGCTGCACTGAAGCTATGATTCACTGTTTGTCCTTCAAATGCTCCAACTCCCACCAGCACACACACACACACACACACACACACACACACACACACACACACACACACACATCATGACATCACACATCTTCAACTGTGCTCTGTGAAGCAGTTAATGCTGCATCAGGACCAGAGCTGATGAAAAATGGATGTGCAAAAAAAAAAAAAGAAACAGAGAGGGAGGCAGAAAGAGGGGTGAACAGGTTCACGGCAGAGGGGATGAGGAGCAGTATGAGCTCTGAATGAAGAAAGCTCTTTAGCTAAGACTGTGACAGTTTAAATGATTAGGTTTTTATGACAAGTGACCGCTTGTAAACAGTTTTTTCTTAGTAACACGCCATGAAATCTCTTGGATAGTCACTTGCACTTGCGATATGAAGGAGTCTAATATCCTGGAAATAGAAATTTAATACACTCCATCAAGTCTTGGTTTTGGTTGCATGCAAATCAGGGTGAGCCACTCTGTGGACTATAGTCCACATGTTGGTGGTCATGCATCTCAAGCTGGTTTGGTAATGGCTTAACTAGAGGAAGAACAACTTGTTACAACAGACAAACGTTTTACTTCCTTCCTGCTGCTTTTCATGCGACAGGAAGACAAATGCTGATTTCAGTGATTAAGAGTAATTGCCACAGGATCATTCCCTGTAGAGACTACTTCCATGGACTGTTTACTGATGTAGTTACAGTAAGATATGGATTCAATGTGCTGGAAAAACCTCCTATTTTGTTGTCTTCTTTCGTCTTTCTCAGTGGTTTTTCAAGTTTTGATTATACATGAAAATGTTATATGTGGCTTACATAAGCAATGTCAGATCAAGAAGTATTGTCAAATAAAACGGAAAGCCCTGGCCACTCTTCTTTTCACAGAGTGCAGAGTGTGAGCTAACAGGTGCGTGGAACGATTAAAAAGAATGAATCATGTAGCTAAAAAAGAGAAGAGGGAGAAAGAAAGTAGAAACAAGATGGGCGAGCGAGTCAACAGAGGCTTGTGATGTAATGGAGGTAAGGGAGGTTATTTTGAGCACAGTGTCGCAGTGAGAAAACTAGCACAGAGTTAAACAGAGGGAGACATCATTTATAATTCTGAACATGCAAAAACCACAAAACTCTAATTATTTTGATCTGAATTCACGCCTCATCGGTTTTCACTTAGAAGAAGTAAACATATTTATCCGAAACTCTCAAAATCAGCCAACAATTCACTCACTCTCCCATATGAGTAGCTCAAACTGTTCAGAAAATTCCCCCGAGAGACAAACAAAGTAATTATTCTGTAATCATATTGCTTGCATGATCACATCTAATTTATCCTCGTTTATTCAGGAGGCTGTAATGGTTTGGGTAAAATTCAAACAACCATTTGATTCTGATGACCTTCTTTGCTACCTTCAGCTACCTAAACCGATGAAGCAATAAAGAAACGCGGTATAAAAGAGACGCTGATGTGGTACAGTCTTCCAATCAAAATGATTGATTGGGACAGAATAGCTGCAACAGTCCCTATGGGGCAGTGAACAGGCCAATGCCTCCTGGCCAGACCTCATATATTCAATAACACGTCATTACTTCAGGATGGTGCTCTTCAGGCAGGAAAATCCCTCCTCACACTTCCACCAGCAGTGGCCATGTGTGTTTACGCAGTGCAAAAGTGAATCGAACATTTAAATTGAATGAAAGTCCATTTTCCAATTTGTGTAAATGCAATTTCGAATTAAGCCTCAATATGCCCATGGCACCACAGCAAGCAAGTCAATATTTGAAACAGTCCACCTCTTTCTCTTTCATCTCTTCGAGTAAACCAATTTCTTAATTCATTTTTATGTGGCTGTCATCTTAAGTGAATTTATGACATCTCAGAATTATCAAACACAGTGCTTTAATCCAGTACCTACCAGACCAGACCAGAACCAGAAATATCTGCTTGTAACCCACTCTTACATGTTTGCAGATGTCCGTTTGTTGGTGCCAAGTCGACCATGAACTGATTTTATTCTCTCCTTGTTCAATTTGAAGAACATTTCAAAGTGAATACAAACATACTTTTGTGGTGCAGAAATATGTCTTTGACAACATCCATCTCACAACCTCTCAGATTTATGTTGCTACCATGACCCACAGTTTGGGAACTAATGCCCTTAATTATATGAAATATGTTAATGTATAGTCCCACTGCATGCGCACATTACTATAATATACTGCAGAGTCGTGCAAAGTAAACACAATTATCCATTCATTTAGTTTTGAACTGAATTTGCAACAACCAGCAATCAAAACATCATGTTAAACATATGTTAGTTAACTGACGCGTCATGGCTTGTTTTGATGTGAAGTCGAGATGCAGATGCAGAGTTTAGTAAAAGTTAGATGAAAACATCACAGTTCTGCTGCAGTGTAAACAATTTATTGGATAACTGAGCTGGGACCACATCACAAAACAAAAACAAGCACTGTAGTAAATAAAGATCTTGTTTTATGTAACTAATTTTGATGTTGATGCCATTTTGGGATTTGATATTGTCCGCTGAACTCATTAGATGGAGCGAAGTCTAATTTGTAGGCCTGGAGAAGGAAGAGGAACAAAAGAGGTCTGGTTTTTCACATCCTCAAACACACGTCTGTTTTTTACTGAAAATGGAGCTGGCAGTGAATCTGAGAGATGGAAGATATGAAGCTGGCCGGGAGACAGATTAATTAGCAGAGAGACATTTCCCGTTACTTCTCGACGAGTACGAGGAAGAAGAATTTTTTATTTGATTTCCTTTATAGACAAAACTTCACTGTGGAAAGTTCAATATTCCAGTCGTCTACTACAGTTTTCAGTACTGTTTACCTACTGTATTCGGGAACGGATGTATATTTCACACTGCAAAACTTTGGTTGAGCAGTTTAATGGTTTGGAACAGCTTTACTGACATTGTGCCTTCAGATGTGCAGCTGATTAGAGGAAATGCAAGTTTAAACAACACATTACAGACAGAAATAACATATCATTACTCTGTCTAAACAAAACTCTGCTGTAAGTTAACAGTATGCAAACTGAAACGACATTTTGACGGTTTACTTTGCCTTTGTTTGTGCTTTTATCATCCGTGTGTGACGCACATTGATGTATTCTGTAAGAGAATATTGTGTAATAACCTTTGAATAAGCGTCATCGCTTTACTTTCTGCTCTAACTTGACTGACTGAATTACTTTGAGTCTTATGACAGAAACTCACTGAGCTCACTGTAAATGTGCTGATTTCCATGACGAGGATAAACTCATGGAGCAGTAACTCCCCAATGGCCCGTAAATAAGTAAATTAATCCTCTAATATTCTCTAACAGGAGAGTATGTTAATGTTAAGATTTCATTGACAGCTGCTTCCATATAAAATATAAGTAATCTTAGCTGGACTCGCGGGATCATAATATCAATGCCAGAATCTTGTCAGGCTTCTAAGCTATGAGGTTGTTTCCGAACACATTGGTTTGGATCAATCCGTGTCCATATGAGGAATTACTGACAGCTACGGCACAAGGTAGGGCGTCATGTAATGCTAGGCTTGTGTGATAATGTGTGTGATAATGAAGATGTAATTATTTCACAACCGGAGTATATTTCTTCATCAAGAGAGTAAAGAGTAGAGAAATCCACTGAAGATGTTCTCGCTCTGTTCTGGCTTCAGTAAGTGTTTGGATATGTTATGGTTAGTTGATCAAAGTGGTTGAAGTTCATCCTTGACCTGGTGGTGGCCTATGTTGTTTTCAAAGTGCCTTTTCCAAATAGCTTCCAGTTACACAGATGTGTAATAAAGCATCTGGTGAAGTCACGTTACATCATTCGTGGATTCTTTTCCAACACGAAAACCAAAAAAGGCAAAAACCTTTTAGATTCACAAAGTTGATTGCATTTTGTAAACATGTTGTTTCACATTACCTTTTTGTCGTTTAACTAAAAGTCTTTATTTGACCAAAAACATATGGCGTTACATGGTGAAACAGAGGTTTTGATAACTGACTGAAAGAAAACTAAGCAGTTATCAATACCTGCAGAGTGCAAACAAACTGATTCTTATTTTATAGAGTATTTTTTTATCAGATATGAAACAACCTCTGTCATCAGTGTCTTTTCAAAATCAGGCAGGACAGGAGGGAACAATCGGCTGATTCATCTGCCTTTATGTCACCCTGGTGGGTCCCCCTCTAACTCTCTCTTTCTAAAACTTTTTTTCTCTCTGGGCTCCACACCCATCCCCTCTTCCCCATCCCACCCAATACGCTGCTCCACCCCCTCCCCATGTTGGTTCCTTCCTCTTGTTTTGGCCCGGTGCACACAGGGGCCCCTGGCTTATCCCTGTCCCAGCCCATCCTCAATGGATCCTCTGTTTGACCCCTTTTCGCATCTCTCTCTCTCTCTCTCACTCTCTCTGCTAAACAGGATAATCAGAGCCACAGCAGCATCTGATCAGCTGCGGCTCATTATACAAGAACGCACCGGCCTTAATCAGTCCGTATTACATAACATAACATGATGTTGGATCATTGGAGTCACCAGCCACTGCTGCTGATGGGAGCAGGACTTGACATGTGATCAGGTCTCATGTTCAGGTGGCTATTTGTGGTGTGTTTTTGCGATCGTGCACGTGTGAGTCGGTGTAAACGTGACCGAAGACACAGACACTGTCAAGAGGCGAAAGACGCCCCTCACATGCACTGTAATCTCTGTCCATTATGCAAATGTACATGTTGGTCATGTTTAAAAAATGACAATGAAAAAGTAAGCTACTTGAAATCTGCAGAAATGCATTTGGCTATCTTCAGTTTTTACTGCAGTGATGCACAAGTGTACTGCAAGGTGTGTCCGTACATTGTGACATCACTGTTGGGTGCAGCAATAGCACACAGATGTGAAAGTTTCAACCAGAGAGAGGGCAGTGAAGCCTGGCCTAGTGTTAGGTTATAATAAAATCAGACATATTGCCAGTAAAAGCAAGACATGACAAGTGCTCACAAGATATCTGGAAGTGACACAGAAGGTATTTTTTATATTACACTTCCAATTACCGATATTATTTTTGTTCAGCTTTTTAAATGTATGTATGTGCTTGCTCAACCAATAGAAATGCAGATGCAATCATTTTAAATGGAGAAGTCACTGTTCTTGACTCTGACTCTGTGTCGAGAACACAAGCACTGGGGCTATTTGTAGCCAAGTCTGAAGCAGCTAGGATGAGACTCAGCACCTCCAAGTCTGAAGTCATGGTTCTTTGCTGGAAAATGGCGGGATGGCCCCTCCCGGTTGTTGTTGCCCCAAGCGTAAGAGTTCACGTATTTCAGGGTCTTGATCATGAGTGATGGGGAAATTGTGATGTTGTACTGGACCACTGTGGAGCAGAGGGAGCCAGAAGGCGAAGCTCTCAATTCTCCAGTCTATCTACGTTCTAACCCTCACCTAGGTCACCTGGTCATGAGATTTGAGTTGGGACTGAAAGAATGAGATTGCTGATACAAGTGGCCAAAATTAGCTTCCTCTGCAGGGTGGATGGGACATCCAAGAGAAGCTTGGAGTAGAGCCGCTACTACTTTGCATCAAAAGGAGCCAGCTGAGGTGGTTCAGGTATCTGATTAGGATGTCCCCTGGGTACCTTCCTTTGGAGGTGTTCCTGGCACGTCCTACTGGATGCTGGGGTAGACCTAGAAGTCGTTGGAGGGACTACATAGCCCATCTTGCCTGGGAACACTTCAGGATCCCCCAGGGGGAGCTGGAATACATTGCTGGTGAGAGGGACGTCTGGAACGCCCAGCTAAACTGCTACCACCGTGACCTGACCCCCGATAAACAGAAGGAAATGGATGGATGGAAGTCATTGTTCTACTGTTTACAGTTGATGTGATCGCTCTGCTCAACATTTATTTTTTACCAGGGTTGGAACCATGACATACACACTTTGTCAGGGATGAATTTGGGGCAGTTTCATTGAACGGAAAACCTATTTGGCCGCCAGACCTTAACGTTGGGACAGGCCTCTCTAGGCCACATGTAAGCGAGGGGTGTCGTTCGTTTCTTACATACATACCTGATCTACCAATCAGCTACTGTGATACACTGTGTCACACAACATGTTGTTGAGACAATCTCCAACCTACAGTTTACATACAAAAACTCTAATTATTGTAACTCAGTAATACAAATGGAAATAAAGAAGTATAATCACTAGTGGTGGATAGAAAGGCAATGTTTTTGGGATTAAAATATTGAAAACAGCTGAGTTTAAATGACGCATTTCGCATTTCTGTACTATTGGTTGCAACAACAACCTTCAGGATAGTAACTCAGGTTTCTGCAATCTATATAAATATCCACTTACATCATGATCTCATTGTGATTATTTTGATAACACTTGCGAGGTTGTTGGACTTTTATGAAGAAGGAGTGTCGGTGGTGGAGAGAGAGACATTGCTATAATTCCTCCGTGGAGTGAGGAGGATTTATTTATCGACTGTGTATCAAACAGGAAGGCTTCAACCAAACACTCCCTCCGTCCTAAAATGAACACACCATCTCTCTTCATAAACCCCATGTCTGTCTATTTCACTTGACTTTCATGTCTATGTTTAATCTGATCTGCTTTCATAAACACTGTTTTCATCTTAGGTAAATAGATAACGCATTGCACAATTAAATCTTCTGTTTCGTGTCTTGCTCTCTCAGGAATGAAATACTTGAGCTACAATCAAGGTCATGGTCCTCCCTCTGTGTTTACAGTTTGTGTTCTTTCTTTCTGAACAGAAAAGGCTTTTTCCTCGCTTTCTGTGATTAGTGAAATGTACTTAAAGTACCACAAAGTAAAAGTATATTTGCATTCTGCTGATTATGTATAATTAACATTTTACTACTATAGCTGCTGGAACCACTGGTTTATCCATCCATACATCCATACATTTTCTTCTACTGATCCGGGGTTGGTTCGTGGTGGTAGCAGGTTTAGCATGGCACTTCAGATGTTCCTCTCCCCAGCAACCCATTCCAGCTCCTTCTGGGGGATCCTGACGTGTTCCCAGGTTAGATAGGCTGTATAGTCCCTCCAGCAGGTTTTGGGCCCCGGGGTCTCCTCTCAGTTAGATGTGCCCAGAACATCTGCAAAGGAAGGCGCCAAACCACCTCATCTGGCTCCTTTTGAAGCGAAGGGTAGCATGTCCGAGCTCCTTGGTGGAAGCTCATTCGCTACTGGTTTAGTCTCAGAATAATCATATATGTAGAGTTGAAGTATAAAAGTATAAAATGGAAATACTAAAGTACAAATATCTCAAAATTGTACTCAAGTAAGGAATAAACTAGGTACAGCTTGACATCACTTCAGCAGAAGGGACTGTTAAGATTTCATAACATCACATCTGTGTATCATGTCGATAAATCTGATCATGAACTTTATAGTCCCTAGCCTCCAAGCATAACAATTATGCAAATCATCTCAAGCTGTGAAGACCTTATCATTATGAAATTAGATCATGTTCAAACTTGTGTTCATGTTCTTCATATTTCATCACATGATGTCCGTATGCATTAGCTGCTGATTTCATGTTTTTATTGATCTGTAAAGAACATGATCGCTACTACGTAAACCAACAAACAAACAAACAAACAAACAAACATGAGCGTGGCTGAGATTAAAACTAGCAACAGCCAAGAACAACAACCTCCTGCATGAAGAGACATCTTGTCAGTGGTAGAAACATGGATCCAAGCCCACAAACTGTATCTCTCCCCCGTCACAGCTGGAATTACAAAGCACAATAGACGTACTCAAGTTGGAAAAGCAGCTTTGAAACATTTCATATCGCACATACCAATGTGACATGGGAAAATAGGAGCGAAAACAGTGCCACTGTGATGATACCTGCGATAACAGCTCAGACAGCTTAACAAAACAACCAACCCCCACAGAGATGATGTCAATTTACTGAGAAACAACTGCACAAACACGCCAGCATCTGAAAACATGCACAAACAACACACATTCTTAAGAGAAAAACAAGAAGCTATGATTAAAATCTTGACCGTGTTAAGCTCTTCGTGCGTCCCCTCTCATTTAATGTCTCCCTCAGTGTCATTTGACCTCTGCGTTGACCTTTGAGGAACACTGACGGGCCTCAAAAACTGACCCGTTGACCTCCAGCCTATAAAAAAGTCAATAAATCCAATAGGTTTTATGAGGCGTGAATAGAGCAGGTGGCGAAACATACATAGTCATTAGTAGCCGCTTTCCAAATATTCATTCACACAACGCTGAGCAATTTACACCAAGGTAACAGTGCAGAGTCGGCAAGATCCCTCATGATGATGGCAGCTGGCCACAACATACTGCACACACGAGGAAATGAAAAGGGTGCGTTAACTCTTACGAGCTTAGTTGTTGTTTTCTCTAAATTAAAATGTAGAGAAATAAAACAAGAGTGAAGTGGGTATAAAACAAGTTTATAATCTATTGTTGGATATCAATAACGTATACTTACACAACTTATACGTTGAAAAGGTTCCCAGTTATAGACTTCATCTTTTCTGATAAACTATTTCATTTATTAATTATTAATTATTCATCAAACTCTGGAGTCATAAGGTCAAAATGCACAGCTTGAATTAAGGATTGGGATACAATAAAATCCTAATAATGATAAAACTACTTTATTACACACCTGAAAGCCCTGGAACACCAAGTACATGGACATTGTTATGAGATCTGTCTGTGTACTATATTGTGTCTGTGACCTTAAATTAGATGTTTGTGACATGATATGATGGATAATAGAAATAAACATGATCTGATTATTATATTTAATAAGGAAATTTGTCTTATTACTTCTCATTTTCTTAAAATAAGTATATGTTTTCTATCTAAAGGAAGCCACATGACACACATGTCATCACCTGTCATACATCTGTCATAACTTTATGATTCTTTTTTTCTGTATAAAAGTCATTTCAACATCAGTTTTGATTTAATGAGTAGAAATAATGCAAAACCTTGTTTGGTAATGAAAACATGAAAAGTGAAAGGTGCAAGACAAAAAAGAAAAAGAGTGCAGTCACGAGCCACATGTGCACCTGTTATAACCAATGTGTTGCAGTCTGATCCAGCTTCAGGAGCTTCAAAAACTGTCACAAAGACTAATGTGGGTTGCTGAGCCCAGGTGGCTGGTCTGGATGTAAATCTGGACCCGGCTGAGCTGCTGGCGTTTTATTACTGCGGGACTGCAGACCAGTCGACCCATTACTCAGCAAAAAACCACAGCGTCAGGCGCACATGGAGCCAGTGCGCTGCAGCACGACGCTGATGGCGCTGGAAATGTAGCGGGAGAGAAGGGAGAGGGGAAAAGGGGGGGTGACGACAGGTATGTCTGCAAACACGCAGGTGGACTATGTAAAGCAGGAGCGAAGAAAAACGCATAACATGGCTTGCGGGGGTTTGATCCCATGCCCACTGCGCATGGTGGTCTACACAGTGACAGGGATCACAGAGCCTCGGCTGTACCTTGCTGTCGAGGACGCTGTCTCCCTCGTGGAGCACCTCCGCACTCAGCTCTCCAGCGGAGGCTGAAGCTGAAGCCGGTGCATCCTCCTGGCTCTTCCCGTCCCGCTGCACTGAGCTCTCTGCTCCCATCACGAACAATCACAAACTCTTCTCGGCTAAAAAACAAAAATAAAAACACAAGCAGCCCTCCACGACCAAGATTTATCACGACTGTGTTACAGCAAACGAGTATCCAACGCGTTTCCAAATTACGAGCTCTACAGTGCAGCTCCGCCCCGGGGTGGTCTGGATCTGGATAAAGTGTGAGGACCAGCAAACTCTTTTAGGACACCCCCCCTCCTCATCCTCCTCCCAACACCTCCCATCAGTATCACATGGGGCACCGGTGCGCCGCGGCACGCCTTGCAGCATCAGAAGATGGTGCTGATGGAGAAGAGAGGGAGGAAGAGGAGAGGACGGTTAATAAATGAAATCAAAGATTTACAGTTCGTCCGTCATAAAGACAAATTAGAGAACACACTGATATCACCAGCATGCAAACATCAAATAGAAACCTGTATGAGGCCCAAGAGACATATTAAGGACTTTAAAAGCAGACCATGGAGTAAAGAAGTAGAGCACAGTCACATGATGGTGGAGTATGAGATATTCTTTGTGGGGATTTGCACACATGCAGGTGACCTGTAAAGGTACACTTAACTGGATGCACACATGCAGGTGACCTGTAAAGGTACACTTAACTGGAGAGTTTCCATTGTATGACACTTTATACTTAAAAAAAACTGTAGTTCTGGACTTTTTACCTCATTTATCTGATGTTTGTAGTGTTTTTATTATTATTATTATTATTATTATTATTATTACTTAAGACAATACATACAACACTCAAATCAACATATCATAATCAGATCCATACATGGGTATCACATAGGCCCATAAACCTCCACAGCAGAGTTTAACAAAATGATCATGTCACAATACCTGCAGTTGTAACTTCTCACTTAATCAAAATACAAAGAAGCCTGTTCTTCCCCACAACTTCATGGTTTCCATCTCTGAAGGGATTCCTAGGTTTGTAGTTTTCTTTTGAATGTTGATTTTTCTGTCAAAGTGTGCTTTAAGATGAACCGAGCTCGGCTGTGAGTATATTTTCTGCTTTATTACGAACGCTTTGCCAAATGGAATCACAATGTTACTGATATCTGATCTGCTGTTCTGCTGATGTTTGTAGTTCTTTGCATAATAAAGAACAAAACACACAATAAGCCATGAAATTGTTAGATTTACCCCCGATTGTGTGGAGTCATTAAACCATCTACATGGTAGACTCTAAAACTTTAACATTTCAAGATTCGGAATATGAAACATTTTTAACAATACAAACTAGTTTATTTATTTAATAGGAAATATATACTCCACGTCCAAGAGTAAAAAGGCAATATAAACACGTGACATAAAGAGAAAAGTAGAAAGTAATACTAGAATTATTACAATGCTAGAATGCAAGACTTTATATATAATAATATGGTTAAGCTACATCTCTTTTTTTTTTTACCCATACCACATCTTCTCTCTCTGTCTCCCCCATTTTTGTGGTAAACAAAGTGAAAATACATCTGCACCGACATGCAAATACACTCAGGTCAAATTTAGCAAATTTGACATTTTGTTGGAAATGATAGTGAGAGAGAGTTTGTGGTTCAAAACAAACACAACAGTCTTGTAACCTCGCAGTTTATCTGCTTGACACTGATTTGTAGATCCACTTTGAGGCTGGAGACGGTATCTCTTATTTCAGGTTAGTGAATTATACGTATGACGCAAACACGTAACTTTAATATAGTTTTGAATCTCTAATCTCTCCCCTGCACACAACACATTACTCTTGCGGGAGAAATTTGTAAGAGTAGTGCATCTCTGCTTCACTGGGAGACGATGTTGAGGTTTAAATGTTAATTGCAGGTTGAGCCATGTGCCATTTTGTTTGGAATTTGCACAAATTACAGCCTGAGTGCTCAAAGCCAAGTTCACACAGGCCTAGACTGAGGGTCCCTGCAGCTAAACCAAACCGAACCACAAATACACAGTGAAGCGACACAAACAAACACTTTGAGAGGGAAACACGCTGATGAAATGTGAAATCTTTGAGGTTTATGACCTGTCAGAGAGTGAGTACACAGAAGCAACTGGACCAGACGGTAACTATAAAAGACATTTTTATTTATCCTGTTGGGGAAGAAATGTCAGCAATTTTTAAGGAAACAATATTTTCAAAATGTTTTTATGTCTCAACAGAGAGTGCTTTCAGACTTCCATTCAAACAAGAGCCGCTGTTTGTGTGAAAATATGAAGTACAGCTGTTTAAGATTTAGTAGTGAGGTTTCAGACTGCATCCACCTTAATACCCCTCGCCTCACCATCCCCTTCCAGCAGTGAAAAACTACAGCGGCTGTGAAAATGGTTGTCTACAAACCGAGTGACATCACATTACTGTACAAACATGGTGGTACAACATAGAAGATCTAGGTAACAAAATATGATTCTGAGGTTCAGATGATTATACACTAATGAAAATAAACTTAAATTCCATTTCTGTCAATAGATCCCCGTCAACATTACACACTGGACTTGAGACTTGACTCACACTTGGCCTGACTTGGACTTGGCTGACTGGCTGTGTTACTTAAACTTTGGTGTTTAAAGATTTAAACTGGACTTGTCCAAAATGACTTACAGCAGCTTTTTTCAAGCCTATTGAATTACAGTAAATGAGAAATGCTGAACTCTTTATTTATAACATTATTTTATCTCAAATGTAGACATTGTGTCAACCTGAAAGTTGAAGTGAGGTCCTTCCAGAACACACACCAATGATGTAAAACCGAAGTACAGTCAAATTAGTATTACGTAGGTCTGTATCTATGTCAGTGTTGTTGGCTGCAAACCAACTTCTGTGACTTCAGCGCTCCTTCTCAAACCGCAGCGTTTACTAGATTAGTATCGCTCGAACTAAGATCTAATTTGATCTAACTGAACGTCATCATGTCTGACGCACAGAGTCAACGTACACCAAGGAATTCTCTGTTCAGCATTTTTCCAGCAGTTATCCTGTTAATGTAATGGTCACTGATATTTACATGTGCATGTCTCAGGATGTAAATAAGCAACTCCCTCCATCAGCATTATACAAGAGGGAAATTTTACACAGATCACACGGCTGCAATAGCATATAAGGCCCCTTCTTACGTCACAGACTTACTCCAACACCATACTTCATCTCACAGCCGCTGCTCTTCCAACCCCATCGAACCTGCGGCGACACAGCCTTTTCCATAGCTGCTCTCTCTTTCCCCAAACATATTTGCGACTAAACAAACTGTTTTGATATTTTGACCCTGTAAAAGTGTCTTTTAATTGTTATTAGTGGCCTTAATTATACAGTAGGTGCTCTTGTTATTAATTATAAGATGTATTGGTATATGCTTACAGATTGATATTTGTTTATAAGGAAACTATGTTGTCTAGTAGCTAAGATAGAATATGTTAAAAACAGTAGCAGCCTCAGCACGGATTGTTCCTCCTAAAGGTCACAGCGTGATTTTCCAAAGTGAAGTTTAATCAATAAAACAAAAGACGCAACTTTGGTTTTGACAGTCACTCCTTGGTGAACTTTATTTCTGAAGCCTCTGTCAGGACATGAATGCTTCAATAACACACCTTTACTAGCTGAAAACCTTCTATACACAAATGTTGAGTATAGTCCTGCGGTTAAACTGCTCTGCTCTTACATCTGTTTAAACTATGAATCCTCATGAATACTCATTTAATCATTTTCGTGGCACAAAAAGATCTCAGACTAGTTACGTAATATTAACTTAACATGATTCAGTAAGAGTACAGGCTGCTCTTGTTGTTAAATCACTTAAGATAAACAAACATGTGTCTCGCTAGACACAGTAAACCAAGACAGAAAACCCCATTACTGTTGTACAGTGTATGTAGATAGATGTGTTAGTCAATGACCTTCAGCATGGCAGGCCGATCAACAGAAACGCTGATGTCATCTGAAAGAGGAGGGGGGAAGGTGGAGCAGTGGAGTAAGATGGAGGGAAGAGGTTCTCATTAAAGCGAAAGCCTCACCGGATGTGTCATGGTCTCCACTCAATAAAACAGTAATGTAAGGCCACATAAAAGGCCTCTCTCTCTCTCATATTTAAATGAGGAAGAGCTCAGTAACACTCACTGACAGATGCTCTCTCTTCTTCACCCTTGCACTCTTGTTCTCCTCCTGCTCTGACACTTTGTCCAAATACAACCAGCCTATTGTATCTTGCTGATATAAAAATACAGACCAGGGTTTATTTGGAAGCAAAAGATCATCATTGTGCTTGATAGAGCTGTGAACAGACGACACATTTGAGAAGGAACAGCCATACAAACCATAGATATTTATAAAATATTCCTTTTTTTAGGCAGGTACATTTCAAGTGAACTATAAGACATTAGGCTGCACAAGAAGAGATTTCACTACATCAGCCACAGACTGCAGATACACCTATCTGTATGTAAACTGTGAGACACATTCCCCATGGACTCCTAGTTGATACATGGACTGCATATTTTTTTTAAAAATGCAACAGTGGTGATGGGAGCTACTGTGTTTTTCAGACAGACAACGAAGAATGCAGCCCTGAGGGTCAACGTCTGCCGTGGGCCTAGACACAGTGGACGGGGTTGATATTTTGTTACAAGAAGCAAATTAAGAGGTTTGTGACATACTGTAAACCAAACGTCACCAGGAAAATCACTGCTGAGTAATAAATATATTTTTCTCCTAAAATGTAAGTAAGCAAAAAGAAGTAGGAATAAATGTGTTCCGAGTTTGTCAGACCAAAGAAAGAAGTGTTAAAAATATCAACAAGTTTATGAAATTAGGTGTCAAATTTGGGTAAAAATGAGCAGTTCTCTCAGCTTCAGGACTGTGGGGGGTGAAATGTGTCAGATGAGTTTGGAAAATGACATGACTAACTTTGACTTTAACTTTGAAACTCTCTGAATTGACCTCTATCTCTCTGCTAGAGGTGCAGGGGTATGCTCAGCGTTGCCTCAGCGTGTCATCGAGCCACCCTTTAGGACCGCCCTCCACATTTCAGTACTATATAGTTTAAAGTCTTTTCACCAACTATTTTCCAACATATTTAATGAATTTTCACAGAAATCTCAGAATTGCCTTTAAACCTTTCAACTGGACTTCCAACGTGTTAAGAAGTGCAACAATTACGCCATTTTGACAGCTACTACTTAACAAGGGAAGAGTGTGAGGTTTAGAAAAACACCAAGAAAGCTTTAACAAACTAATATTTTTCAGTAAATGTAATTTTTCACCTGATCATTCAAGGTCAGTTTGGGAGCCGTTGTTACCTTCAAGGTCCCATCAAGTACAGCGCACACAGCAAACTATCGAATGTAGTTTCATTATGTATTGTGCAAAGACTCAAAAACCAACCAGTACTTTTGTTCTGGACCCTGGACCCTCTGTATACCAGTTAGTGTATTTAGAAAAACACACCATGTTAGCAATATAAGAGGGGAAACATGATTACATAATAATGTAAGACCCCAGTTGTAGGTAATCAAATTAACAAAAGTCAACTGAAACACTGTAAATTTGAGACTTCTGGGGCCCCTGGAGGTCTGAGGTTCAGGGGCAGCTGCCTGCTTGAGTTACCACTCACAGAGACTTTAAAAAGGACCTGTCCTTGGTACTGAAATTAGCCAGTCTATTAAATATGAGTGCTAAAAGACAAGAGCTTAAAACAACTGGAGGCTTCAGCAGATCAAGTCAGAAGCTCAACATAAACAACTCTAACTTGACAAAGCGGGAATTTTCCAGCACGTTACAAAGCAATGACGAAGCCCACTCCTCATCAACACCATGTCTTCAAATCTGTCATCAGCTCAAAACAAGAGGGTTCAGTCTCCCTCTCTCTGTCTCACACACACACACACTAAATATGCCGCTGGAGGACTACTGTATAAATGAGAGCATTCCTGCAGCCTTGACTGTAGTTAAAGTGCCAGACCCTGCCCAGTGAACACAGGGAATAACAGACTTAGCAGGTGTGGAATGGCAGCTATGATAGGCAAACACATGTGCACACATGAATGCTGGCTCCGTGTTTCAAACCCAAACACCTCATAATGACAGATGCTGCACCCTGGGGTGCTGCAGGGGAGGCCCGAACGTTGGTTTTCAGGCACGCTTCCAAGACCACTGGGGCCGCTCCCCGTGGGAGTAAAGCTGCACTTGGGTAGAAAAACAGAAGAAATGTATGAAAAAATGTGAAGTTTTAACATGCAAGTGGAGTTAGAGAGAGAGAAAAAAAGAGGAAGGGTTTTTTCTTTTTGTAACAAAAATAGGTTTGCATCGGAGCGAGAGAGACAACAGGAAGAGAGCACATGTGTCCAAACAACAGATGGGCTGAGCCACAAGTCAACTGCTGGGTGTGAAAACACAAACAAACTGTAATGGAGTAAATAAAAGGTTTATTTGAAAAAGGCACACACACTCCAAGAAACTAAATGTTTAACATACAACAATATTTCTTTTTTCAAATCTGTGTTAGTCCCACAGAGGTTGTATAAAGTTCGGTTTGTACAATAAAACTTAAAACAATAGCACCAGTCCGATTTAGACATGCAGGCACTGCGTGTCAATCGCATTGCTGTCTGATATTCAAAACAAGATTGTAACATGGCCAGCTGACATTGTAAGAACAGTGTTGCATTCATCATCAGCTGTCTGGATGCAAAGCAGCCACAACATGACTGTGAAATGTAAAGATGACGTTGTGACATCTCGCATGAAATTAAAACCACTTCCTCCAACATAATAAAATAATTGTAAACACTGATTAACTTTCAGAGAATATAGCGATGTTAGAGGTGTTACTTCACACAACAAAGGCTGTATATTTAATGAGGTTATATTTAATGAGTCGTTTAGACCATTAAAGTCACTAAACTGAGGATCTGAGAGGCTCACCCCCTCTACTAAAACAATATTAGTATAAACCTCTAAAATCTGAACAATACCTCGTGACGAGTCCATGGTGTAACACGTGAATTTCACTCAGCCAGTGCAGCAGCATGGAAAGTCAGCAGCATCCAGCATGTTAGAGGTTACATGAATACCATAATGGCTTATTGTGCGTATAACAGCGTTTGAGTTAATAAATACACCAGCTGTGCCCATTTCAATTAAAAAGCTTAAAACATATATAAAGATACAACACATAAGACATCTGAGTCACTTTTTTTTCACACAAAGGAAATTAGAAGTCTTTTGAAAACACCAAAATAAAACACCAAAATAAAATTCAAGATGACTGAGGACTCTTCCTTACACAGAAAACATTGTACGGAGAGGTAAAAAAAACATACAGCATGTACGGTACATAACATATGGCTGTAGGAGGTCAGATCACACAGATGTGCAAATACAGTAAACATGTTACTGTGCGGGGAGAGTTTGGGCTGCCGGGAAGAGTAAGAACACATTTCCTGTCGAAAGTAGAGAGGATGATGAGTGTGATGCGGCACAAATGGGGCTGAGGATCCTGAGAACGGAGCAGGAAGGCTGGAAAAAATAAAACACGATGGTTTGATTTTAATTGTGTGTCAAAGTCAGAGTAGGGTGAAGCCTAACAGACCGGAGCCTTGGCGCTGAGTGAATGAGGCAGTAAACTAAAAACTCCAGGGAGGAAATAAAGTCTCGTGTAACAAGTTATACAGACGATGACTTGCCTTGTAAATTTATTTATACAGATAGAATGAACGATCCCTCGATATTATTTGTTGATATGTACCTGCTGATTTAATTGAAGCGTGCTCAGAAGAGCCCAGTGATCTCCTCCGTGACCGGATCAAGGTCAATGTCATAGAAACAGGGTCGGGTTGGCAGACCAGGCATGGTGCTCATCTGAGGGAAACAACAACAGAAGCAGAGGAATTTTATTGGCAGGCAGTGCAAGAGAAGATGAAAGAAGATCACTCATGACAGTCAAAATCAGGCTGGAATAAAACATTTTTTTTTTTAAGACAGAAAACAGAGAGAGGGGGAGTGACACACAGTAAATGGCCGTCCGATGCGGGATTCGAACCAGGGCCAGCTGCAGCAAGGACTATAACCTCCACACACGGGCGGCCGCTTAACCCACTACGCTACTGACCGTCCCGGAATAAAACATTTTAACTGTTTCATGTTTTTAATGTCACTATTGTTTCAGATTGTTGGGAAAACTGAAACACTTGAGCTCTGCTAAATGAACAGACCTCACTGATGGTTCATATTTTTGTCTCTCTGAACAGGAGGCTCATAAAAAGAAGAACTAAATAAGAAGGTAAGATAACAATATGGGTAATAATTATATATACACATATTAAAGCTTTTGCCATAACACAGCTGCTCTACACCAAAATACAATCCAATATGAGTTGGTATCAGACCTTGTATAAATGAGTCAGAATAAGATCAACCCCTACAGGTTCAATGACTATAATCTAGACTCATTTAACTCTGGGCAGACAGATGATCAACGTGTTGACAACCTCCACTTTAGCAGTGATGAGTTTAGCCACAGACACTAGTCGCTTTGTTCCCACCGTCGCCAAAATACAGATGACAAAAGGCTATGAGACAAAGTTATATACACAAAATCACAGTGGTAATACTGACTGCGGTACAGAAGAATCATGGTTACTACAAGATTTACTTATTGGACAAATCAAAACTAGCTGCATGTTATATCTGGAATACTGAAATAAATTCTATTTCGTGAGTATAGAAATGTTGAGCAGAGGTTGTGCAGGTGTTTTTGATTCAGCACACTTGACTCTGGTGTGCAGAACAGCTTTATTTGTCAACTGATATCAGAATTAGTGGGAAGTGAGAATTAGAGCCTCCATAACATATGTGACACGAACAGCATGTGAATGGAAGCTCACACATACAGT
Organism: Larimichthys crocea; assembly: GCF_000972845.2. Classification (NCBI taxonomy): domain Eukaryota; kingdom Metazoa; phylum Chordata; class Actinopteri; family Sciaenidae; genus Larimichthys; species Larimichthys crocea. Next base: position 9,192,010 of record NC_040021.1, read on the forward strand.
CAACGCGACCAGACATCATTGTTTAGGTGCCAAAAACGAATCCGGATTTAAAATGTCAATAAATGTGTAATGTCACACATGTGTACACAAATATGGTTTGCATAGAACAACTGATCCACTCATAAAACACTTTTCCTCTCCCAAAAGTCAGATCATCCCACAGAGCAGAAAAAGTAAATTATCTCGCTCATTAGATGGCGAGCGACATTCTTTGCATGCCTCCCCCCTTCTGACCCAGGGCCGGTTTTATGAGCCCATTAGTGGAAATGAGACAGAGGGAAGTGACCAGCCAATTTCCTGTCTGAGGAAACGCGTCTCTGCGAGTAAACGAAGAGACAAAAACGAGGAGTACGTGTTTACACAATCTGACAGAGCGGAAACTGACTGCTCACTCTCATTTCTGGCTGGTCTGATGTCAGTGATTGCTGTTACGTGACACTGTTTTGACCATCAATAACGCTTTAACCACAGATGTGTCAGACTACGAGTGGCTTCAAAGGAATACGATATCAACGCATTACATTTTATTCTAATGGGATGCATTAAGATTGATGTTGGCGGAGGAGGCACCTCATTCATCAAGCTCCTTTTAGTTGTGACATCACACACTTGAACACTTTACCATGATGTCACTAATAAAATGCTAAACAGGATTCACTTTCATATTTCCCGTACGTAGCTGACACACAATGGATTGGCATTAAAGTCTTTCTGGTGAATCATCAGTACAAAAGATTAACAACTGCATTAGAAAATGCCTTGTCTCGAAAAAGGGAGAGCGTTAACTATGAGTGCCAGGGTTCATTCTGTTATGTGTGCTGCGAAAGACGAACGTAAAGCTGCAGAGAGAGAGAATACAGCTTCAATCTGTCTACTTTTGGTTTGATTTTGGTTACAGCAATGTGAATTTTAGATGAGTTCAGAAACTATTCAACAAAACAATTAAAAAAATTCAACAACAAAAAGGGTTTCAAGTTTGCCACCACACTCATTCACGCCCCCTGACTGGCTTCTTCTCCATAGCAACGACGGCTGAGGGTCATGGGTATTGTACTATTTTGACCCAAAATACCAGACAAAACATGTCGTGGCTATCCAGGATACTTTGTGCTCCTCTGGTAAGTAACACTGAAGATATAATCTAAAGAAAACTAAAGATAAGTTTAACGACTAACTCATTTTCAGTTGATCAAGTCATTGATTAATCGTGTGTGTCCATTGAGAAACATCTTTTTTGTCTTTATTCCACCATTTCTGTCATCCACCTGCTGGCTTTACTCCACCACCACAAACATCTAGATGTGGATGGACCTGACCTTCATGAAGTACGTAGTTAAGACGGTTCATATCGAAGTCTAATCGCCCAAATCTGCCTCTGTTGCTAACCTCAATAGATATCGTTTCATTCTTCCACTTGATCTCAGTTATTATCCTGTTTCATTCTGTTCTGTACCTCCCACAGCCTCAACATCAACTATACATACTTTGATTTTGTTTTAACTGTATTTAATGAGTCAAACTGAGGTATTATTCTTGACGTAACAATCGGCTGATTGATAAACAGGGAAGCAGGCGATACTGATCGTATTTCATGCTTCTAAAGACGATGGACAGCCACAGAAATTAGCTATAATTACCATAAAATGTGGGCAGAAAGGATGACAATACCCATCTCACTATCCTCAATAATACAGAAAATCTGCAATGAATAAATATATCCCATAACCTTTCACCAAGAAGCCACAGTTTCACTTTTTGTTCAAGTTAAACTTATGTTGACAATAACTCTGACCACAGGAAGAAAACCAAAAAATTTAATAAAACCACTTTAAAGTAATTTGATTCCCAAACATGAGTTCTTTTGCCTCTGTGTTTTTCGGTATAAAGTATCAAGCTGCACATTTAAATATCAAAAGATGCTACAATGTGCAGACAAACTATCAAAGTTTTAAAAGCAACAAAGGATGCGCTGTTCTGCTTGGTCCTCCTCTCGAGCCTGAGAACAAGTTGGCACTCGCAAAAGCACACAACACTCTGCGGCTAAAGTTGGAAACTCCACTCGGCCAAATAAGTCCCTCTATTATGCCCAAACACAATGTGTCTTTGTCAGGGAAAACCCTGAAGGAGACAATGCAGCTGGATTTTCACCCCCCACCGACTCTGGAGAAGAGCCTCGGTCAACAACAGCACAGTTAGCACAGAAGAGGATTGAGAAGATTATGAAATTTGACTCAAAAGCAAACTATTGTGCCGTTTAAGATTAATGGAGCATTATAGAGGGAGGTTAATATTGAAGCATGAGATTAAATATTTTATTTAAAAAAAGTCAAATGGCTGTCGGGCTTATTTAATGAAGTCGCATTCTTGGCTGTGAGACAATTCTGAGAAATCCATTCATAAAATGCTCCAGTGAATGGAAATGTGGAGTTACAGGTGAGAGTTCAAACCAGTGAGGTCTACCATCTCATCAATGTGAAAGTGCATTGCTTCCCCTCAAGGAGCACTTTGAACTTCACAGTGGCATGTCGTAAACATCAGGCGACTAACTCTGCGTTCTGTGAAGGTACAAGTCTTGTTCAGGATGCAGGTTAAGTGTAGTTAAATAAATGTTGAGCACTCGAGAAAAAAATATATTCATACAATTGCGCTTGGGACATATCTTCATATTGTTTTGTTAGATTGTCATGTCTACATGAGTTTAACTGTAACTGAAGCTAACAGTTGAAGTACGGGTCAGTTTCAAAACATGCCTGGATTCATTAAGCTTGTTGACCTTCGGATCATTAACATGACCCAAAGCTAGTGAAAATAAATGAAGGTCTACTTTCATCTCATGTGCCTTTTTCATAGAGGTAATCACAGTCCTTTAACTAATCTACAACTTGTTAAACAGTTTAGACCATGTAGAATATCCAGCCAATGGGGAAGGGGTTTCTATAAATCTCTCTTGGGTTTCAGTGGCAGCAGCTCTTGACGGGATATGAACTCTACAGAGATCTATTGTTCTGTTTGCGACCCCTCCCTCACATATCTGGAGAATGACATCAGCCCCTTTCCTGATTCTTCACCCTGTTAAGACCCTCAACCCCCCCCTCCCCAAAAAACTTCCCGCTCCTGCCACACTCACGCCATCATGCCTCAAGAGTTTTTGTTGATGAGATTTCTCTTTCTACCGCTTGGAGTCAAGTGTGACTGTGAGTTTGTGAATGTTTTGTCAGATTTCACTGAAGAAAAAATGCAAAACATACATATAATCATAAAACAGCAATGTGTACCATGAAAAAAAAAGGAAACACTTTTTTTTGCTTCATGTTCATGTGATAGTAAACAGTAGATGGAATACAGATGCTCCTTCCTGCCTCCTTTACATGCTAGCTTATGTTCCACTCACCTCGCCCAGTGCATTTTCTCCTAGAGGGTTTCTTTTAACAACTTTTCTAAAACTCTAAAACATGATTCTGGGGTCTACTGTCCATATTCTAGATGACATCTACTGCTGTTCAGGACAGTAACCTTTGAGAACCACAAAGCAGAAGCAAACCTGGGCATGGGGTAGGACATCAGCTCTCTCGAACTTTAAAAATTCAAACTATGGATCAGTCTGACAGAGTTCAAAGAATAATTTGGAGACTTCCTTTGGGTTAGGAGTCACTGTTCAAAGGTTGTCAGTGTTGCAGTGGCTCTGTGTGCCATGGCAGATCAAAGGCAAGGTTGGGAGTCTGGACAGACGGCACACCAAGACACTGGCATGCCTTCCCAGCATGCCTGATGTTTGACACCTCTGCCTCCACCTATCAAAGCCAAGCCCCCGGGGTACACTGGTGAAACAGCAGGAGGCAAAATGCTCAGGAAGCTGCTTCCTTCCTGCCCGGCCCATCATCAACCAAAGAGGCTTCAGCCAGGCCAGCTTTGCTCTAACCAGCTCAGTAAGATGGTTGTCAGTAAAAGCAGGGGACAGGACCCAAAAACTAAACTTGTTCAGACACAAACTCAGAGTAAGGAAGAAAGGACCAACGATCTTTTAGAAAAGCTGTAACTCACTACAACCCACAACATCACAGAGACGGTGTCTTTGTGTAGATTGAACTTTTAACAAACTTTTCACTAAGTGTAACTGAACTTAACTTAGTTGGATCTTACAGTAATGAGATAAAAGAGGGGCGCCAAGTTGTAAAATTAGATTGTCACATGTTGTGCAGTAAACAGTCATTCATAACGGTTTTGACTAGGCAACAGAGCCAAAAAAGAGCCAAATTCTGTACAGGCTCTTTGTACAGGAACAAAAACTTCATGATTAACTATGATTTTCTTTGGTGTGCAGCAAGCACTTGTAAACGCACCCCTCAGGGGAGAGTCTAACATGTTCCAGATTTGACCTTTGATTTTTTGGCCACTTGGGCTCATCGTCGTTTCAGTTGATATGGTGAACAAAGTCCAATAATCAATCTCTTTATTTTCCGTTTTTGGCTGCTACCAACTCCTGAGGGGAATATCTGGCTCCTAAATGATCTACTATGTTCACTAGCTAGTCGATAACTGTCTGCCTGATGTTTGGTGGCGAGCAGACACAGAATGTGAAGTTAGTCTGCTCTGTTGCAGACTAAAGGTACGTACCGTTCCCACAAGTGGGTAGATGAAGCCAGCGCCAATGCTAGCACGGACATCTCTGATTGGCAAAACAAACCCAGTGGGTGCACCCTTCTTGTCTGGCATGTGGGACAGGGACAGGTGAGTCTTGGCCATGCAGATGGGCAATGTTCCGTAGCCCTGGTTTTAAGAGAAAGAAAACAACGAAAGACGTTAACGTGAGTGTATGTGTGTAAGAAAGGGAGATACAAAAAGTAAGTAGATGAGCTGCATGAGTCTTGTCAGTGTGTGAGTCAGTTGTTGCAGCAGCAGTGATGTCACCTGTTGATTGTAGTAATCTATCTTGGCCCCGGCCTCTGGAGACAGCTCAATGTCATCAGCTCCATACACTCTTTGGGCGATTGTTCTGATCTTCTCCACTATCGGCATCTAAGGAAAGACAGAGACAGGAAGAATTGAGGAAATTAGATTTACTGAATACACACCGGTGTGATCTCAGGGTTAATAAGAGCTACAGAGAGTGAAATAAATATTTTAACATGTGGGACTTCTATTGTTTGACTCAAACCTTTGCTCTCCTCTGTTTTCTCTGCGGTTCAGAACATACAGTTAGTATTTAAAGACGCTCACATACAGATGATGTGTAGTATCAACATGACCATACAGCATATGAACTATTAAGATGCAGAAACTGAATAAGTGAATTTGGAGACTGTGGATCACTGAGATATTAGATTTCCTGTATGGCAGCCATGAGACACACAGAAGAATGTTAACTATCATCTGCAAAGTAAATGAAAACTGCAGTTTTCTGTCCATCTGTGCCAAGACTTGCTTTCCGGCTGTTGTTTTGATTCTTTGTCTGGAAAGTAACACGGGTGGCTGTTGTCACATGCAGCACATGCTGTGTTTTGGTCTTAATGTACTTCAGGTTTAGGACCTTTACAAAATAAAAATGATTTAATCATTTCTTCCAAGAAAAATCTAGTCGCTGTATCCAGTTGCCAGATAAGGTCGGGTAGAGAGGTCAATTTAAGTGTTCAAATGGATGTTTCTGATATAGTCTTCTCTTCTTCCCAAGACATGCTGAGCTCTGCACCCACCACCAAAACGCCCCCTGAAGTCTGCCTTATCCTCTGACCTGCTGTGGCCCACCACACCCTCTGTTGGCTTCTCTTTTTCAGACAGACTAGGTCTCTGCTCCTAGACCTCTGGGTTGTTCAGCTCCCTGGGGCTGTGTTGGGCCTCTCTTAAATTGTCCCCATGCTCCACCAAGAGTCCTATCCTGAGGTTGTATGCATCATCAAGCTCCCCTGTACACTGACCTTCCTCCTAACCCCTGCTCCATCTAGCTGGAACAGTGACCGTGGAATGAATGAAAAGATTGAATACTGGACTTTCAATTTACTTGACTGATTAACTGGACTTAAACTTTGACTTTAACCGGAGTATTGTACTCCTGTTGTTGGACATTTAGTACGCAGGCACATGCATATGGTAAAAAGGCACATGCACACACACGTCAGTGTAACAGGATCAGTTAATGTAAGTCACAACCTCCCAACTCACTAACTGAAACCAGCTGATGTTTTTTACTTCCACATTCTCTGGCTACACTTCCAAAGAAAACATCGTCATTTACTGCAGACAGAAGGTACCCAATACTGAGAATATATGAATAGAGGTAATCGCAACTTCCTGTCATACAACATTTTTGGCCATTTCATTGACAGTAACAGTAGAGAGAGATAGGAAAGGCAGGGGACAGAGAACAGGGGTGACGTGCAGCAAAGGGCCTGGTCGGACACGAACCCACCCCACCCTTAATATGTGGTATGCACTGTACGAGATGAGTTTCTGGGGTACTAGAATATCTGCTCTCACCTCTTTGTTGTACAGGAACTGGAAGTTGCTGGGTCTGCTGGCAGCCTCATTCACAGCTTGGGCCAGCTCTATGGAACCTCGCCCGCCCTGCGCCCAGTGGTGACATGGCACGGCGTCAGAGGCTCCACACTCTTTTGCAAGCTGACACACAAGGTCAATTTCTGCCTGTGTGTCTGTCCTGAAAGATCACCAAAGGAAACATTGTTAGCAGTGTTTGGTAGCCATGACGACAAATGTATTTAGAGACAAAATTAAGCTGAAGTGAAAATGGTGATTTTGTGAACCTAAGATATACGTAGACTATCCCATTATTGCTGTTAGGGCTTTACTGAATATTACAGAGAAGTTGGGGACTCAAGTTATGTTGTGTGTTTGTAGATTTGCATCTTACTTGAAGACATTGAGCGCAACCACGACTGGTACCCCGAATACGTCAGCGATTTGGATCTGCTTCCTGAGATTGCTATGACAACCACCTGCAACTAAACTCAGATTCTAGAGAGAAGGAGGCAGAAGAAACAAAGCAAAGGTCAGAAATGTGTTATTGTAATACAATAGTAAAAAGTGAATACTTCTTCTTAAAAAACTCCTTAAAAACACTTTTGCATCCAATGTCAAGTTTCCCAATGAAAATGACAAAAACTATAACTGAAATGGCTTCATTACCGAATTGCCTGTAATTTTCCACACAAATGAAGCAGAGCCTTGTTAGCGACAATTGTTTTATTCTTTGTTATCATTTGGAAACTCATTGGACTTCAGTAGATTCTTAGAGTTTTTCCACTGGACTGGGTCAAACCACTTTTGCTGCCCAGCCATCACAGCAGGGGATAGCTGCGCTGCTGTGGTAGCTGCTGTGTAGCAGGGTCGACCACAGCCAGCCCCTGCCTGTCTCTTCCTTTTAGCTGAAATCATGTGTGTCTGTGCTGGAGTGAAAGCTCTGTCTGTGTTAAGGTATAAAGTACTTTTGTAGCTCTCTGTGGTTTGGGGTTTATACTTTCAGATCAGGAGTGGATCAGTCACACCTGCTTTCAGAGGGAAATACAGCTGACTTAGTGTGGTTACCTCTCCTACTATAGAAAAACCCTGATAAAATAACAGAAGCATCCTTCTGTGTGCATTTATCATTCTCACGTTGTATACTACTATGTGCGGAAGTCCACTCACTCCCGAGCACATTAACAGCATATTGTGACGCTACTCCACTTTACCACAGTAATCTAATCTTGCACTGTGTGTGTGTGTGTGTGTGTGTGTGTGTGCGTGCGTGTGCGCAGCCCCAGGCTCAAAGCAGTAAGGCCATACAGGTCCCATAAATTCATTTCCCTGGCTCTGTTTTCCACAGTACTTCTGGTTCTCGTTACAAGCTTTAAAATTAATTTACACTGCTTCATTATTTACTCAGCTGAACCTGCCTTAAAGACCGGTGATTCTAGCCAGATATACACGTGAGCATGCACATAAACACACACCAAAAGAATCCCACCTCCACATTGCTAAGGCCCAAATATCCGGAAACCACATACACAGGTTCTATTTGTGCTGCTAATCAAGCAGATGCTCTTAACCATGTTAGAGGGCGAAGTATTTATTCACATAGGGCGGGGAACTCAGTGTCCATGAAAACACAGCTGGAGGCCTGTGGCAGATAGGTTGAATACAATCTGAAACTTCCTTTATTGCATCACACATAAAAATCTCTATAAATGTGTCAAATAATGGCTCATTGCCTGAACCTTTTCTGGTTCATACCACACACACATACACACACACACACACGGCCTTGGCCACACTTAGGGACAAACCCAGCATCAGGTTTTGATACATGATACGAAATATTCTGCAAACTATGTTGCACAACTGTGTAAGTGTGCAGTAAGTGAGGCCCCAAGGGCATGTTGGGAATGTCGAGGACCACAAAGCTACACTAAGCGGATACTGTATCGCCACTCGCAGTTTTTCCAAGGCTGCCATTGTGCTCAAAAACACAGCACACAGACACACAGACGCACCATCAAATAGTGTTAGGTTAATGAGACTTATGTTAATCTTATGGCTTTATAATTGTCTCGTATTGGACAATGAGCCTTAATAGCTTTAATTTAGCCAGAAACATCCTGACCTTTATTACCTTTGAATTGAATTGATGTCACAAACCACGGACTCTTCAGGTCAGAAATGTTTACACATCTGTTACGTCCTCCTCATGTTTATCTTTTCATACCAGCGGTACATTTATACATCTATATGGTTCATACCTCATCAATGTACTCTCTGGGAAGAGGTGCTCCTGCTGACACCTGAAAACACACAGGGAAAAAAAAAAACACATCAGATTAAGCAATGTATTATTTTTAGTTTCCATCTCATTTTACATAATTATATTAATTTGTAAGTTGGTTTTTTTTCCATTCATTTCAGTGAATGAGATAAACCCATAAATCTCAAAAAAGTCTCGGAAGAATTCTATCACTGTTTTTAAATTGTATGAAATGTAGGTTGTTAAAGTAAATGTCTTTAACGGAGGAATGCACAAACGTCTTAGAAAAGCCGTCTTGCCCTTAAATGCCGTTCTTCTATGGGATAACATCCTACAGGTAATCGACAAGATGGAGGTGTGCCAGGTGGAACAGTTGGTGGATTGTGTAGTTCCTCAAAGAGGACAATTCAGTCCATAAAAAGTGCCCCGAGGAGGGGTGTCGTTTAGTTGGTAGAGCAACCACCCCATGTACGAAGGCTCAGTCCTTGCTGTGGCAGCCCAGGGTTCAAATCAGACCTGTGGCTCTTTCCCGCATTTCATTCCCCATCTCTCTCTCACCACGTTCCTGTCACTTTTCTGCTGTCTCTATCGAAAATAAAGCTTGAAAAGGCCAAAAAAAAGGCATGCTACTGTGTGTGAAGAAGGATTTAGACTGTGTGTCACATGCAAATTAGGTTTGTTTTTTTTATGCCATTGATTACTCAATTATACCACAACAAAGAATATGTACACATTACGATAGCAGCATTATGGAGAGAGTCTGTGGTGTTTTGTTGACTGCGTTGTGTTAACTTACATTTGGGCCACCACCATGCATCTTTAAGGCTCGGACAGTTGCGACCAGCACCACCACATTCGGCCTCAGCCCTGAAGCACGGCATTTGATGTTGAAGAACTTCTCCATGCCGATGTCTGCTCCAAAACCAGCTTCTGTCACTGTGAGGAAACAGAGAGGAGAGTTTTTAGAAGAAGAAAACACACCTACATATTTCTGCTTCAAAAAGAGATTTAGTAGTATATTACGAGTAATTAAGAAATGTTTTTCCCTGCATCACTTTCAACATCTTTCATTTGTGCTTATTAAAGAATCAAATCAATTATCTGCACCAAACCATGACTGTAGCAGTAACGCTGGAAAGAAAAAAGAGGGGGTGATGATAGTGGCGTAGGCTGACCTGACTGAGTCATCTATCTACATTCATTACTTGTCATGTTCAACATGACTGAGCTCTGAAACGTGTTCTATTCCTTATATTTATTTGCCTCTCCGTGCAAAAAGTGCTTCAAATAAACTTGATGAATCCATTTGTGCAAACTATATTATATCTGACTTTAAAACTCCACTATCCGTTGACCTCAACTTTAAATGCATATGAGTTCAGTCAGACATCTTCAAAGAACCATGGGAATAGGAGGTGAGCCTGACTGTGTTTCTGTCTGAACAGAAACACTGCGCTGAGAAATGGGTTCACTGTAAGGACTTTCAAAGAGACAGAGGGCCTCTGATATGGATGGCCCTACGCACAGGCCTCTTGAATGGGCTCCAAACAAAGCAAATAGTCCACCTGGAATGACGATCTTGTTAAGATCAGGTTTCCTGTTACTTGTTGTGTGTATGTGTGTGAGACTGCATGTATGTGTGTGGCACCATTATGCTAAAACACTTTCTGGTGGGCCAAAACAAGAATTTTAGAGGAACACTAAGGTAATTTCACACCTAACTTGTTTAGTGAGGTTTTAACAACTACTGGTGTATTTTCGGTGGGAACACAGCCATTTAGATTCTGCAAAGGAATGTCCACCACAAAAAAAGGTCCTCCAAATCTGCTTTCATGTGTACCTCAAGTATAAATGGTGCTGTATTTGTAGAGAATGCAAGATGAAGCAGCTCTGTGACGCAAGAATTTAAAAGATAAACCAATAACATGTATGTGACATGACATACTGTCAGTATTTATTAACAAATAAAGTTCAGTTTGAGTATTAAGCTTCATGAGTATTTTGTGACTACCACAGAGTACCAATAAAGCCTTCAGGTCTATAGAAATAAAGTGTTGTTTTGATTTTCTCCCACAAGTGCATATCTTGTAGAGGCCCATACTGTCTGTCCATGTGACCATATGTGGAGATTAAAAACAGATGAACCCCTAAATGCAATCATGTTTTTGCTTTGGTATGGACCAAATCAGAGTGTTTAAGTGTGTGGATAGGCGAGTCAAACTAAAGCCTCCTGTAATCCTGTTTAAATGGTGATTTAACTGCCCTGAAAGCAAATGACTAAAACTAAACCCATCGATGTACTCTGATTACAACTCCGAAAACAGTGAGTCAGAAACTGGATTGACATTTTAGAACAAGTCGTTAAAAGACACTGAGATTCACAGAGGGAGAGACTCAGTGTTTAGGGAGAAAGAGTGAAAGGGATCTTTGGTTCAACAGCCGAGGTTTATTATGTATATAACCGGTTTTATTTTTATAATAAAGATCTATTCGTTTTACATAGTTTCCCAGTGGAGCATCAGTTGCTCTCTGCAAGTGAGGAGCAGGCCAAGACTTAACTCACTCCAAACATGTACCCTGAACTGAAAGCTGTATGTTATCGAATCTATGTGTGGGCAACCTGTGTGTAGGAGACAATGGCGAACAGCTTATCAGTTAATTCAGTTAAAAGGATAATTAAGAAATATGACTAGGAAGCATGTCAGGAAACAAATCAAATTAATGTGGTAAATTATGTGGATGTCTTTTATGTGCTTGTGTGTGTGTAAGAGTGTGTGCACTATTTCTTTCTATACAGTAAATGCACGCTTTATGGAGTGCAGTTAAGCTGTCACAGATTCAGGAATGATTTGTATCAGTTCCATTGGAATAGAAAATATTATGTTATATAGACATGAAAAATAATGAACTAAGACTAGAATCTTTTGAAAAATAAATTAAGGAACAAGTATTGAAAACATTCATTGTTTGGTTATAAGAGAAGATTATACAAACAAGGCTTTTGGTAAGAAAGGAGTAATTCATTCTAGCTTTCAGTGCTTGTGGCTGAGACTTGATAAAGAACATCTCTCTGAGGATTTAGTGAGAAAACAAGCGATTCCATGAAGAAATGCGTCACTCTACTTTGTGTGGTTTCACTGATACAAGAGTGAAAAGACTGCACTCAAAGAAGGCAGAGACGAGAGGCAGAGAGAGAGAAAGGAAGTGGAAAAGGAGGCAAGGAGCTAAATTAAATTAAATTAGAGAGACACGAAGATCGCAAGGGTCAAGAACAAGAGGAGGATAGTCAAAAGCATAATTTTATCACAAGGACTTAACAGTCTCTGGGAATATACATGACAATGTTGATGTAAAGCAGCAAAGTTTTAGGGGGCGGATGGGGTAATGAAAACAAAGACAGGGATATATAATGACAGCAAGTATGCCTTGCATGCCCAAGCCTTCCACTATGACATTACCAAGCACGAGAGTGATCCCAGAGGAAACACTTGCACGCTTCCTGTTCTGTGTGACAACCTTCAACTGTCCAGAAAGCAAGAGGGGAAGAAGAGGTCGGTGTTGAGTGAGGAGAGAGCTGGATGGTGTTACTACCAGTCAAAAGCATTGGTATTCGTGGCCCTGCCAATAAAAACACTAATAAAAAAGGCTGGAAAGTAGGCTACATCAACATGTCCATCTACTTCCTGCTAGAGCTTTTCATAATAAGCACAGTCTATTTAGTAAAGCTGCAGCTGATGATTATTTGCATTATTGATTCATTGGTTTATTATCATTTCAATGAATCGGTTGTCTTTTAAATGTCAGCAAATGTCCAACAAACAGTCCAAAACTAAATATAGTCAGTTTACAAAAGATATAAACATGCGAAAAGCTGCAAATGTTTCCATTTAAAAAGGCAAATTTTCTCCTGTATTTTAACGCAGCTTAGCTTGAATTAACTTAGTAACACTTATAGATTAATTAGGTCTTAGTTGGTCAAGAGATAATTAATAAACACCAATCATTACCACTTTTAAATTCATTCGAAGATACTCTGTGAGGGCTGCATTAATGTGAGCAAAAATGCACAATGTAAACAGAAATCTGGAATGGAGACTGTAAAAGCAATTTGACTACATTGTATAAAACCAAATAAATCAGAGTGACAACAGTATCTTTTAAAACTCAGTTCAGTGTGTTTATGAACCAGTGACGAGTTGTTGGTGGATCAGCATATGCCTGGAGATGTTTTACATGCTGAATGTGTCATCATTTCTTGGAGCTCACTTCTCTAAAAGTCCAAATGATTTGTTGTTTTAGTTTGAGGGAGGCTTTGCTGGTTGGGAAATCTTACAGTAAGTCAGTATCTGGGGGGTTATCTGAATTCAATACTCCAGACTGTTAATGATACAGGAATCCGTCACATCTGGCATATGGGATTCATTCCCCTTCAACAGCCCCATTTCTCCATTTTACGTCCAGATTCCAAAGTCTCTTGGAAAAAGCCACAATAATGCAGCTTCATGATGAAGCATGACCATGAGTATGTTCATACACACTCCCACAACCCTCGCTGAGTTCACATAGAGTTCATGTACTTCCCTTTGCCACATGAGAAGAGCTCTTAACGATGATTAAAGTGAACTGTATATTACTTTAAAGACATTGGTGTGGTTATATCATGGTTCAAAGACTGAAACCATAATTCCATTTTATTACAGTTTGGGTGTGATTTTTGTTGTTCTAGTCATTATTTTTTATTGTCCTATACATTCCTATAATGACACCCATGCTGAGATCTGGGGATGCATAAACAACCCCCCTAAAAAAATGAAAATCCATATTTCTACTGCATGCATGTCTGTCCTGGAGAGAGAATAAAGAAGTGTCTTTAATTTTTGGGGGACTTTGGGGGATTCTTCCATAAATCTGTGATTTGTGACACTGGGCTATATGGATAAATTTGAGTTGACATACAGGTTTTAAATTTGCATTTACTGATTTTTTTTAAAGCACTTGTGCAGTCGAAACACACTAAAGTTCACTACAGTCTACAGACTATCATTGTTCCTCCTTAATGAGTCGGCCACATAATCAAGAACTAAACCTGGAAGCTAGAAGACCTTGTTGCTGTTGATGCTTCATGTGACCATTATTATTGGATTGTATATAGATGGCATCTTTGGGTCCAGCAGTTTGGATCATTGGTTTAACTCCAAATAAAGTGGTTTAGATAATCCGGCTAATTTGTTGGCTCCCTTATAACCTATACCTACATATCCAATGTTTCACAGCTCACTTATTATCCTCTCAGACTTTGTTGGGATGTCATCATGTTTTGGGATCATGGCAATTACTTTGGTCTGTACAGTGTTTTCATAACCAGTAAAATAGATGACCAAAATGAAATAAACCTGAATAGTCCTTTAACTTGATGACCAAATGAGATTAAACCAAGAACTGCCTCATTGTTCAGGACTGTATGTGCAGATTTTTTTTTTTTTTAAACTTGCTGTCAAGTTTTCTTTTCAGTGGTGGCAGTTAACAGAAGTCTGTTTGTAGCATCAGAGAAAAACAGCTTGAGAGGGAGCGAGAGGGGGGATTGGGAGGGAGCGAGTTTGGGGGGCGTACGTGCATCACAGCTGCCGAGGGGAGGAAAAGGAGGGAGGTCGAGTTCCTTGCATACCTGAGAGTCAGGTAACAAACAGAAAGACAGGGAAGGGAGGGAACGAGACGGACAGATGGAAAACAAGCGGGGTGGAGAGGTGGAGGGATAAAAACACATACAAGGCTGTCTGCTCCAATGTTGTGAAACCCAACTCTCTGCTCATGCTGCGTACACATTCACCCAGCTCACAGGTGACAGCCTGTGTTGTGTGCACACAAAGAGTCACCCTGCTCATTTTACCTGTTTACTTTTCATTCACCTCACACAGAAATCCTGTCGCACATGCACAAAAATATAAGCCTAGATGAGATTTGCGAGTATTGTACATAAAATGCACAAAGACCACAAACTCAACAACACACGCACAGGTTGATACATTCCAAACATATTTCTGCAGTGAAAGTAAATGAACGCAGAGAGAGAGAGAGCAGCGGGATAGATAGACAGATAAAAATGGAAATATTCAAGTATGCTTTGACGTTGAAGGGATTAGTATGGTTTACTCTAAAGCATTCCAGGGGCTCTTAAGATTATCAATCAGCTTCCTTCCTCTCTCCTCTGTTTTTTTTTACGCAATCTTTCCACCAGTTTCCTAGAAAGTTACGCAGCAGCAACACACCAGAGCAGCACGACATTCAGCCAGAGGCAGGTAGAACGGAGCCAGGAGCAGGAATGACATGAATGTAGGCTAAAGGTTGCAACAGTATGAGAGTAAGTTGAAGTTCATGACTGGAGTAAATTGTAAAATTACAGTTTAATCTGGTCTGCTCTGCTAAATAGAGTTGCACCTTAAATACCTCCACATCTGGGGCTCCTAGACTCTACAGTTAACATATTTTCTGTCATCCCCAAGGTTTTGTGGTTGTGCATATGTTCTGTACATGCAGACTGTGTACTCTTACCCACAAAGCCGTCCCGTCCGACCAACTTCAAAGCCAACTTGTCTGCCAGCACCGAGGAGTTGCCATGGGCGATGTTGGCAAAGGGCCCAGCATGGACAAACACTGGCGTACCCTGCAACAATTAGGGGGGGCACACAAACATGCAGGACGAGTTGAGAAAACAGTGTAAGCCCACAGCAACCCACCCGACCAAGTTTCAATAAGGTCTAACCGGCTCTTTCATACTATATTCAACATCTTTCAGAAACACCCACGACAAATATCAAAGTGTGGATGCACTTTGGCTGGCGCTGTGTTTGTCTAAACAGTAGACACAAGTTAAGAGGTACTCGAGTGGCATGCCAGTCTGACTCTGGGCCAGGCTTCCTTCCCCTGCTGATTTGGATGATTCCCTAAAGACCGGACACACACACACACACAAACATTAAGAGTTCAAGCACAAGTTTCTGTGTCTGGTAGACACTTAGGCTACGAGTACGGTTACTTTCAGTTGATGGCCAAGTTTACAACAATGAACATAACCACTGCAAAATAAAATATATGAGATAGGCATAAATACTTAGCATGCACAGATCAAATAAATGTGAAAGGTCTCATTTTTAAAAGTTTTGCTTCACGGTTTGAATGTTTACTCCTCCAGCGATGTAGGAGATTAGTTTGCAGTCAGAAATACGCTGACCTCGACCTTGCTATCAACGTGAGTTGAGAAGATATACCTTTACATAATATGTATTTAAGATAAGATATTATCTTACATAACATGTATTTAAGTCATTATTCTATATTATAGAACAATGATAAATTAAACAACATGCAGAGAAATATGACAATTTCCTGGCTTTCTATAATAGAATCAGATAGATTTCACTCAAATGTGCTCAAAAGTTGAAAGTAGACTGTAGAAGGCGCTGTGTGTGGACCCGTATCTATATTCAGGAGTACTGGGGGAGGTTTTTAGTAAATTTAACTTGACTGATGTCTACCTAGACACAGAACCTCAGTATTTGCTGCTCTCCATTATTGGCTAAAACTCAGCTGATGTAGCTTCCAAGAAGTAGATGTAACAGAGCTGCAACATTTGTCCTGAATTATTCAGATACTTTGCCATGTGCAGGGCATGGTTGTCAAGGTCTACTTCTCAAGATCTCAACCCTTCCGCTGCACTCATGACAGGCTTTGAAAAAGAAAATTACTGAGCAAACTGGTCAAGAAGAAAACGAACGGACCCATTGTTACACCACATGCGAATTCCTTGAGAGGGAGGAAAAAGGAAGGATGGGAAGGCCTTGCATGATTTTCTAAGCTTTTGTTTGCATACTTCTCCCTCTGCCTGCATAAACAGCCTCCCTACGGAGGAGTAAATCAGCCATTCAACAAGGCTCTGACAAATGCTGACATTTCTCTGTTTGTCTATGTAAACTAGTAGAACAGATTACAGATTACATCGTAAGAGGGAAAACATTCGAGGGAGATGCAGGTAAAAATAATTTTAAAAAACATTTATTGTGTAAGTGGAAAGTCAACGCACGTCATACAATATGTGAATTTCCATGTGTGTTTGGAACTCCTGAACTTTGACTTGACCCAGTTCACACTTTACTCTTTTCACATCCGTACAGGAGGGGAAGTGATTCAGGTCAATAAAAAAAAAAAAAAAAGGCCACAACGAGGTGACGAAAGTGGAAATGAATGAAAAGTTGAGTCCAGTGTCACCTCTTCAACTGGTGGACACAAGACTGGAGAAATGAACGAAAACAGGAAAATGGAGATCATGTCACCGTTTCCTCTTCTTGCGCATCTCTTCTACTGCCGTCTACTCCAGCTGCAGACCAGTGCTACTCTAATAAAAATGTTCACACTCTACATTTACAGACCAGATTCAAGCTTGGGAGCCCTTAGTCTCAGGTCTGTCTGGACTGTCTATGCTATTGTCTGCATGCAGTTGGTTCAGTGTAATACCACGTAGACAGGATGTTTGAGAAATGCATAGAATGACTGAGGTCTGCCTAAACAGACACGTACACAGTGAGTGGGTTTAAAAACGATCCCTTTTCCTCTTGTGCTGTGTCTCCTCCAAACCCTGCCCCATCTGAAACAACACAGAAATGCATTCTCTAACGCTCACACACACACACACACTAGCTTCTATATGCCAACTCTATTCTCATGCTTGTGTTGAAAACACACAATCCCATGTGAAGAGGGCAAAAAGGGGCATGGGCGGTCAAGCTCGATGGAAAATTCTCATGGAGCTCTGAGCCCTGGTCAGTCCCAATACCAGTCCCCTGACCAGAATTACAGGAAACCCACGCAGGAAACGCTTTCACACAACAGGACCGCAATGCTTCCTCCAAAAAAACAGAAAGTAACCAAATCTCTGCTGCATGAAATACTCCACCCCCTCTACACCCTTGAAAACAGCCAGTCTGTGTTTATTTTCCCCACCCAAGAGCCATGTAATCAAGGTTTCTGTTCGAACCCAACAAAGAACAAAACAAAAAATAGCCCTACAACAAAAAACACAAAGATGTTAGCAGATGCGTGACTGCTAACACTGTGCTAACTGTAAACTCTTTTGACTTGAAACAATACTCTTAGCTTGGGCAGAAAAACTCTCAAAAACCACACTGCAGCGCAGTGCCCAGGGGACTGTGATGACCAGACCAGTACTGTAGAATGACCAAACAAGCAAAACATGATATAAACTATAGGGATACCACTGACATCATTTTATTTATTGGTTAGTGTGTGGATTATTTGGATTTTAAATGTCTGGTTTAGTCTAAAACGCAAAGATATGCAGCTTAAATGTCATAAAAAGTTAGAAAAGACATAAGAAGGTTGTTAAATTATCAAAATACTTATCATTTTAGCATTATCTAAATGGTGTGAACTACCACTATGTTCCTGTATACAGATGAACACATGTAATAAATGTACATAAAACAGTATATGAGCACAGGAAGTGAGTGATACCAGTCCCAGAGTATGAGGATGATTAAAAGTCCACATCATCATCATCCTTTAGTGGATAAGTTAGTTAATGGGCCGGCCCTCTATAAATTTGGTGCTTCTTTTAAATGCGCTTTGGCTGTACCAGAAAGGCCAAAGATCAATACTATATGTTCATTCGGTCCATTAAACATCCAAACTCCTTTACGTGTCCATCTCCATTCATCACTTCAAGGTTTGGCCTTTTTCCTCTAGCACAGGGATAGTTCTGGGTCACTGATGGTATCGATAAATTATGTGCGATTGTTTGTGCACATTAAGGAATTGTTTATGTGTCCGTGTCACAAAGCAAAATCAAAGCCAGATGTTAGTTACGGTACAAGTCGCACACACCAGTCGTCAAAATGTTTCCTTAGGACAGTAGGAGTGTGTGTATGTGCTGGCCTCCTGTCTGAAAGGCTCCACCTTCCCTCTACACACTGCTGAACTGTGATTAAGATAAAGAGCCATGGGAGGAAAAGGTCAATTTATCATCCTTTCTTAAAAGCTCTCAGTGGAGGAGTCTTTTTTTCCCCCCTCTCACTAGCAGAGGTAGGTCTAGTGCACCTTTAATGTCCCCATGGACGGCCAGCCTATTTATTCTACAAGATATTCACCAGAAGAGGCTGAACTGAGCAGGGTAATGACTATTTAAGTGGGGTTATGTGTGTGTGTCTCACCTCGAGGGTCTGCATCAATGTGGGCTTGATGGCATCTTTCATCAACACTGCCAGTGCTCCACTCACACCCTGACACAGAGGAAGAAAGATTAGTTGTTGGAATAAAGAATAAAATAGTTGAGTTGTATTAGGATTTAACTTTACTTATACAAGCAACTGATATTTATGTAAAGGATGGTTTAAACACTTATTGGTTACAGATGATAAATATCACGTCTCCATCCTAACGCTGCAAGTAAAGATTGCTTCTCAAAACATGCCTCGTCAGCAATCTGGACCCTATTCTCACTGGGGTTGGCTTAAGTTTAAGGTGTGGTTATGTTTTTGCATCCAGACTAGTCAGAAAGACTAATGTAACCGTAGAGGGGATCCTCCTCCACGACTCTGAAACAACACAGGCCGTAGCCTTCTGTGGGAAACCAGAGCCAGCTGACCCCACAGAGGGATCTGGTAAGAGGTGCGAAAACTCTGCTTAACATCGTGATCGTGGGTTACACCTATATTAGACATGTTGTTTTGGAGGAGGGGAAGTGGTGGAAGTGGGAATTTGGAAAATTTCTTACGCTAGTTTGACAGAGGATTGCAGAAAAGGACAGTAGAGTTTAAATGACAACAATGAGGGGTCATGTTCGCCATGTTTTGCACACAATAAATCTCCATAAAATGATATCAGATCACTGCCTCTGCCTTTGTTGCTCTGCAAATCACTCGTTTTTAAAGAGCATGATAATTCACAAAACACACACAAAGGCAGAATAATAAATACATCTTCAACACAAAATTAAACACTTTCATCATTTGAAAACACAAGGTAACAGAGAAATTCTGCAAGTCATACATAACGTGACCTGCAGCATCTCTGTATTTGCAGCATGTTTCTTTATATCTATTATTATATTACATATTTATGTATCTCTTGTCAAAGTGGTGGAGATATTTTCTTCACTTGTCTGTGTTTTGTCTGTTTGTTGTTTTTTCCCCCAAGGTGCAGTGTGTTAAGCTCACTCAGCAATTTCATTAATATATTATATTTAATAACATGTTTCAGCCTGTCTCAGAATCTCAATCTCAAAATACTCTTTTCTTCATGGCTTGGAAAACAAAATGTACAGCTCCATAAATAACACGTCTAAAGTTTCCACAGGGTAATGACAGAGAAAATATCTTCCTTTGTCTGACCTATGAAGAAGAAAACTCAAACTCAACTCAGTCCAAGAATGAAACTGTCAGGTTTAAATTTCCCACACTCTGAATGAAGAGACCACACAGTAACACACACCAGGTCCTCTGCGGTGACAGGCTGTCCAGAGCGGCTGGTCCCCACCACCATGCGTGCCAGTCGGTTTTTCATGTCCTCCAGGCTGTCTGCCAGAGCCAGGATGGCCATAATCTCGCTGGCCACTGCGATGTCGAACCCAGTCTGAAGTGTGAGAAAGGTGAAATCATACACAATGTAAACCACAAAGGGAACACATAAAAGTATTTGTTCCGTGGCCTGCAGCTGGTGGATCTGAACATTCAGATCCGTTTACAAACCATGAAAAAGACAAGCACAAACTGAAATGTTTTCAAGGTTGTTAACTGTGTGAACTCATGTATGTTTACACTGTCACACCAAAATAAATTTGACTGCTTAGTAAAGAATGAAAGTTTTGAGAGAAAATAAAAATGTTTCACCCCTGACTGATTTTTGAGACCGCAGTGTGGAAAGAAAGCTGTCAATTTTCCACAATGGCAAACAAGCCATTATCTAAACACGGTAGCCACAAGCTTTTATCACATGGGCAAGAGAATACAAGTCTTATGAACATTGTCTTGTTTTGGATGGATTGCCTAATGTGGCTTTCTACAGTGATTTATGTCAAACTAAGAGAAAAAAAACAAGAGAAAACAAGAGAATTAGGCAATCCACAGGGAAGAGTACGGAAATCCAAAGTAGTCTCAATTGGGTGTCGCCAAAGAAAGAAAAGAAACAATTTATTCCACATTTATACCAAGGAGCACAAGATTCCTATTCCCACTACCAGTGATAATACCCTCAGGGGCTATAGTGTATCCAGCCGTGGAGGAAGGTGGAGGACAGAGGAAGGGAAAGGGAAACAGAATGGATGAACTGATGGCTGTAAATGTAAGCATATGCTGAACTAGCCTCTCAGGCTGTTCCAGGTGTGTGTGTGTGTGTGTGCGTACGGGTGGGTAATTTTTCCTCCTTCTTTAAACATTTGCTTTCACTTAAGTCCTGCTTGCTTCCCATTGAGGTGAAGTGTTTATTTACAGGATTTCATTTAGCTGTCATTACCACAGAGATATGGGTGAAATACATCTGGGCTTCATCATCAAGAAAAGAGGAGGGAGTGGAGGAGAGTGTGTCTGTGTGGGTGCATGGGAAAGTTTTTAATATACTCTGGTTTTACTGTATGAAGACCTAAAAAATGCATGCCACCTTAAAATGATGATAATACATAATAGTATTAGACCCACATCATTGACACCCATTAGTAAAGCCCCGCAGTGACGTCACTGTTTCTCATACTGTGCATGCAATTCATATTCTGCTTATCGTAAAAATGCACTAACCCAGCTGGAAGGTGAAATAAATTTCCAAAGAAAGTCATAAATTCAGAAGAATCGAGATTGGGAGGACATGAATGCTGCATACCTCTCTGATCTGTCCTTTTTCAGTGCTCGCCTGTCCAACTGTGATCTTCCTCAAGAAACGATCGTTTGTGTCAAGAACTGAAAAATGAAGACAAAGAAACAAGTTAATTTCCATGCAAGACTTCTCATAAAATCTACCACATACGGCATGAAAATCAGCATAACATCAACAGCAGACAAGACACAACTTTTATATAAAGCAAGAAAGATTTATGTCTTACATGTTGAGCTTGTTGGACTGTAAAAAATCGATTTCCACACGTTGTTAAATAGATACAAATGCACATCCTCAGGCTTTGCATAGAAACACACACATAAAACTAAAAAAACGTAGAGATTCTTACCTCCTACTATGAGAAGGTGTTGACATACTTAAAGTGTTTATGCTACTTTCTTCACTCAGCACTTAAGACTATTCTCTGATAGTGTGGCTAGAAACTGGTTACTCTGTGGTTATAACGTTATTATGATCTGAGAGGAAACCACATAGTCAAACATTATCTTTGTGTTGGTTTGATGTTGTAACATGGTTTGTGTCATGAACACAGACACACAGTCACACCCCTGTAACCTTAGGTGGTAAATGTGTTTTTAATCTCCAGGGTTCATGTTTTAAGAATGCCCTCTCGAGCTCTGGAGTAAATACCACATCAGTCATAGCAGCACCAGGCTGGTTGTTCTAAGTGACGGCTTTAAATCAACACAGCTACCACTGAGGTAGCTATTCCCACTCCTAAGTCTGTGACTTATGACTGCAATGGGTTTACACTAGATGTATTAATTCAATATGAACACAAGAACCAGAGAGTTCTTTTTGCCAGTTTTCAGTGACGACAACACCAACATAATGCAGTGAAGACTCAGAAAATCTGGTCTAAGGCAAGATTGCATCAGACGTTGTTTAGTTATTTCGCAACAAAAGAGTTTATAGGCCTTGGGTTGTTTGTTAAAACATCTTTCATATAATTTAGATGTGCGTGATAGTCATGATGTCTCCATGCTTGCAAAAAATTCACACTGAGGTTGTCTAGCAATGTCTACCACCATTCCACGTTCAAAGGAAATGTGTCAGTATGAAATATGAAAGCAATCATAGAACATAATGTATCATAACATTGTCATGACAGACGGGTTGTCTGTCATGCTGTTGAGAAATGTTTGTGCCAAAATGAGCCTCTCTGCTCTTTTTTATGCCCAATATGTTACTAACCTGTTGTAAGTTATCAGTGTGAGATGTTCCACCGGGTGTTTTCTTTTAGCATTTCACAACTTTTCCAGTCTTTTTTGAAACATGTCGCTGGCATTAAATCCAAAATGGGTATATAATTCTCCAAAAACATTTCTCAGTTTCAACATTTGATACATTGCCATTGTGCCACATTCAATTAAATATCACAGTTGTCCTACGTTAGTTTGGGCTATTGCGGAAAAACAATTGAAGATTCCAAACAGAAGTAATAAGTAATAAGCTATACAGCTATAAATACCTCTCTGCCAGGTGATCTTGGAAGGGTCAAGGTCAAGACGGACAAAGGTGCTGACCTCCTGGGGTGTAAGAGATGCTGGGTCTATTTTATTGATCCCTAGACGCTGTAATGGAAGAGAGAAAGAAGATTAGAGGATTATTTGTGAGTGTTTTCTGGAAAAGTGATGCAACTTTTGGCTTTGGTCCCACACGTGTCCACATTTTGGCCTCAGCTATGGCACTACTGCTCGATACAGCAATTTATTAGACATATGTTATGATAATATGATGATCTTCCCGTTTTATTTTAAATTAAAAAAAAAGGTAGTAGTACTTTTATTGCATACCAGTTAGACACGGTATCAATTTAAAAACAAATCCAGACTAAATGACTCCAAGGTGATCAACTCACTGTCAGGTTCAAAAGGTTCACTGAGAAGTGGTCTGTTTAAAAAAAACACACACACACACAATTCTTCATCTCTCACTCTATCCATTAAGACCAATAAATATTTTATGGTCCTTTTAACTTCTCCTCTCAGAGGTTTTCATGCAATGGGACAGACTTATGTTCGAATATCTCCATCCTATATTTACAGTATCTGCCATATCTATCTGTTAAGACTAAGGAATTCTTTATCAGCACAACATAAATCAGCATTACGTGTAGACATATAAAACAGATAGGAGCTTCATGAGGAGCAAACAAACATTTGGAGAACACATGGTTTGATAAGAGGCTCACTGAGGTCCCCTAGTGGACAAAAGCATTGTTTGTTTGTTTTTTAGCAGCACAACTTTTGGCTGATAACTCTTGAAGACACTGGTGATTCTGACACTGCAATGTTCAGACTTACTCGTAGCCTGGAGATTTGGATGGGTGAAAATTTTCTGACTCCATTCACTGAAGGGACCAGTCTATTGAACAGGGCCTGTGGGGTATGAAAACATTATTTCTTTCTTAAAATCCTGGAGAATACGAACAGCAAATCACCAAATAATGTGTCATTATATTAGAATCAAGGTCAAAACAACACTTTCACAGTTATTACTGAGGGACATCATCACGCGGTCACCTTGTCTGATTGCGTTGCCTCGTGGAGCATCCTGGCGTCGATAGCTGCCGCCACCAGGTTATTGGCTGCTGTGATGGCATGAATGTCACCAGTCAGATGGAGGTTGAACTGGAGGTCAGGACAGACAAAAGAGGAAGAACATTCAGAGAAAAGAGAAAGAGATGTGAAGGGATTAGACACACAAAACCAAAGCACTATTACTGTACACATTGTGGATTTGGATGGTCCCAGTTGAGATAAAACCTCTAACAAAGCAATCTTCTCATGTCCCCTAGGTCTTTAAAAATATTATGACATAGATTCTCTCTGTTTGGCATGCACTGTTTGATTTAAAAGGAAACCAAAGGAGTGGTAGATGAAAAATGCTGAAAAAAAAGATGGTGTTTTAATATGAGAAAGGGTGTCTTATAAACTATGTGTCTCGAGCTTCCCTCTCACCCTCCCCTGCCTTTACAGACAGGGCCTTCAGTCACACACAATATTATGCTACAGCTCCAGGGGTTGCATGAGTGTGCGTTTGTGTCTTTCTGTGCAAACTAGTGTGATTCCCTGTATTTCTTAGGTCTTTGAAGCCTGCTCTAATCCTGCTAGGGAGCACTGAGAATGTCTGTGTGTCTTACCTCCTCCATAGGGATGACCTGGGCATATCCCCCTCCTGCAGCTCCCCCTAGGCACAAAGAAGAGGTAGCACAGTCAGAGGCAGACAAACAGGCCAGGGACACACAAAGGAGGAATGCTGAGTGGTGGACTCTGAGTGAACTACTCCACCCCTGCACAAAATGTAGCAGGGTATGAAACGCTAGCCTCACGCTGACAAAGATAGCTTATCACACAGTTACTTGATACATTCCAAACTGCTGGTTTGGGCGCCCGTCTCTGTGTCCACATCCCAGTCAATGTATTCATCGGAAGAAAAACAAAATTAAAAGTTTCATTCCAAAATAACATTCATCATTTGAAAACAGTTTGACATGTTTTCTAATATGAAAACACACCTCCTTAAAGAATGTAACTCATTGTCTCAATGTTATTCATTGTATTAGTTTTCTTACAAAATAAAGTTTGGGAGTTTTGGAACGAGTCTCTTCAAAATAAGAGATCATTGCATTACCATCTGGTTAAGAAAAAGGGTCGAGAGCACAGACAGGTGAAAGCATACTTCTCATACAGGGTGTGTCATGTATAATTAGCATTAGGACTCAAGTATTAATTGCTTACCTTTAACCCCAAAAGTGGGTCCCTGCGAAGGCTGTCGCAGACAAGCGAAGGAGTTTAGCTTCAGGTGGGCAGACAGCGCCTGGACTAGACCGATGGTCACCGTGCTTTTACCTTCGCCCAGTGGAGTGGGAGTTATACTAGACATACAGAAAATACAGAACATTCATAGAATTTCATAGATTTTAGTGTGATTAAAATAACCAGATCTACATGCATTAATCACACTGCAAACCATTATTCACAATTGCTTTTGCTATCCCTGCTCCATTCTATGTGTTCGCTTGCCCTTGATCCCTTGCTAAGCAACAGCTTACTTGTTTCATGTCAGGTTCAGTTTATCAGTAAGTCACACTCACCCAGCAACCAGAACTAATTTCCCATCAGGCTGTGTGTGGAGGCGGTCTAACAGGGAGAGTTGGACCTTAGCTTTGCTTCTGCCATAGGCTTCAAGCTCTTCTGGGAGCAGACCAATCTCCTCAGCCAGCTGGTCCACTGGCTTGGGCGTCTGAGCTCTGGAAATCTCTATGTCACTGGAACAGAAAAACAAATCTTATTCAGATGTAATTTTCAAAAATATACACTCAATCTTATCGATATAACATTCAAGTAAGGCATAAGCGCAACTATATGACATGAGAAAAACATCCCATGTCCAGGTAGATGTAGGCCCTCACGGATTGTGGGCTATACCTTGGTACAGGGGTCAGGGGCTGCAGTTTGAGGCTGCGCAGATGCCAGGGTCTGTACTGCTGTTCCTGGATCCAACGACTGCAACTATGCACCACATTCTAGTGAACGAAAAAGGAGAGATAATAAGGTAAGGAACAGTAAAAACAGCGAATATAGTAAGCGAATAGTGCAAGAAAGAAGAAACAAAAAGAAGCACCCGTGTTCTGTAGGCTGCTGTGAGGAATCCTAACCCAGACTTTGAGGATATCTCAATGGCATGTTCATCTAAAACATAAAACACTGAATGTAAGTGTCTTGGGTTAAGTGTCATTTCTTTTCCACTTTAGCTCAAATGCTTGAAGAGTGATTGTGATATTATCACAGTATACTGAACAATACCTGTCTCCAGGGTGGGCTCACAGCGGATCACAACAGCTCCAGGTCTAACCCAGGTGGGTGGGACATCCATGTTGCCTGGCCCTAACAGGACTACAGCATCAGCTTGCATCACCTAAAAAATGAGGACAGGAGAAGAAATTACATCTGAAGACTTGAACCTGAAAAATGTCTTACAACTGATTACATGTCTGGGCAATGATTTTGAAAAAGCAGAGACTGACTCCATGTGGTCAGCCACCAAAACTGCACATACAGTAACTGGTGCAACTAATGATTGAGTACGTCGAGCATAAGAAGAGGATAAAGATTTTTCAGCTATAAAAGCAATGTGGTTTATCATTTTATACAAATTTTTAAACAAGCAAACTTTCATGTCGAGTACAACATTAAAACTTACATTTATAAAAATAGATTTTAGGACACAAATAGTTGAAAAGGAGAAAAAAAACACACACCTGTCTCTGTAGGCTGTTGGAGCTCCAATGACTCTTAAAAGCAACCATTCCATTTCTTTCAATCAGGCACTGCAGAGCCACGCCGAGGGGTCCTTCTCCTCCAGCGAGAAACACGGTTTTCCCTTCCAAAGGAGCATCTGTAGAAATGATTTTATGCAACATTTAGACATTCATGACACGCTTTATGTGCATGAGCAACCCAACTGCCACTGTGCTCTGTGTCAAATGTTAAGGCTCTGTATTCTGTATTGGACAAACAAGACAGATAATGTGTGTCGATATGTGGTACATATTCAAATTTAATTTTCAATAGCCATGAACTTCATATTCTATGATTTACCACACCATATACTCCTGCACCTGGACAAAGAACCATCACTTTCAAGGTGTCATGTGTGTTGCACCACGTTAGTGAAGCTCTACTAGTGTATCATGGACACTAAAAATAACTGTGGCCCCATGTACGCCTGAACTTTGCCCCCTACCCTCTCACCCCAGGGTGTGTCTCAAATCGGCTCCTATTAGTAGTTAGCCTGGTGGGGTCAGCCTTTTTCTTGTGTCTTCCAGTGCTTAAATATTTTTCGGTGCACTAGAGTTTCAGATCCTCACATAATTCTTAATCTCAACATGACATTTTCACTCTCTACATTTAAAGAAACTGTACACACAAACTGTGTCCCAATTCTTCACTATCAGTATATACTCATTTAGATCAGGTTTTAAGCACATGGTGTGTTCATACTAAAATCTTATAGTTCACCTGCCTTTTGTTATAATAATAATAATAATAATAATAATAATAATAATAATAATAATAATCATAATAATAATAATAATGTTCTCCATTCTTCAATGTAGAATAGAATGGTAGAATTTTCTGCTTGTATAAAACAGTATATTAACAAGTATATTCATTTCTTGTATACTAACTGCAAAGTGTCACGAACATTAGTACATTCAGTAGCATATACTCTAGAATTTGTGTTTCGTCATATCAGTAATCACTCAGGTATAAAAAAGTATTTCATTTACTCATTTTAAACTCAAAACACAGTGAGAATTAGTTTATTTGCATTTGGGGACACAGGGGGAGTGACGTAGCTGAATAAACACAGCTGCATCCAATAAAGCTATTAACGAGCAGGTATTGATGTGCCACACTTATATTGACTGTCGGGGCATGCTACTACTTTATTACTTACAGTAATTAAACTCATTAATCAACTTTAATCAGCTACACCAGTGTTTTCCAAGCTGTGAGTCCCTTCAGAAGCGACCCTACAGCTACGTATATCAAAGTGTTAGTATAGTTTGTCCTTTACGTTTCATGAGTTATAGAACCGCTTCATAATCACCAAACTCAAGACTGATTTTCATTTCTGGACACTCACCATGTTTCTCCAGCAGATCCAGGACAGCGCTGGCCAAGGGTGGCACAAAGCCTTTACTCAGGTCTCCACGTACCAGACGGCCCATATTTAAATCAGATATCCTACAACAAGACAACAAAATACTCAGTTTTCAATATATAACATAACATAAAATACACAACAGTATCATTTATAAGATGTACAATGAGTACACCTGAGGCACACAGTTATTAGTAAAGCTTAACACTGGTCGGTAACATTTAAAAGTACTGTATATTGTATTTTTTTAGATTGTATTACTGGACAGATATCTATGATTACTGGTTTGATATCAAAACACTAAAAATAAACATAAAGCAGATTATTGCAGTAAATCAAAAGAACTGTACGTCTCAGTTTTTCGTGCGACCATCTCAGCCATTATATGATGAATACGCTTTACATCATTTGTCCTCAATTCAACCAGTTCTCTTCAATTTGTGATGATTATGAAGGGTGCCTTGCTTATTTTCTCATTGACTTGTCTTCTGAAGGCACACACTGTACATTTATGCCGTCTTAATACTGTGCAGCCCTTTCTGATTTGCACCAATTTGACCATGTGAGCAAATGTATTTTTGAAACGTGTCTTTTGAAACAGAGGAACGTGAACAGCTAGTACCTGGTTGACTGCTACATAAAAATGTCTTCTGACAACACATATAACATCATGTCAAGTCATTTTTAAAAATCAATCAAGAGACAACCTAATGTAAATTATCACAATTAAAAAAACTTAGATTTGCTCTTCTCTGTTATGTCTCTCTATGTGAGCACAGGAGACTCTTTACCCATCTACATCCTTTTCAGGTTTGAGAGTGTTCAGCACTCGACTGGTGAGACAAGCAGGAGGGAGGTGGAGGTAGACTCCATGCACCCTGGGGTCTTCATTCAGCTTCAACACCTCCTCAACGATCTACACACAAAGACAAAAACACACATGGAGAAAAAGCCAAACCATGGTTACACTAGGAAAAAATTAACTTTTAATATCACATATGCTGGTATGAGTACAGTTTGTATGTGGTCCACAAAAAAGAATGAGTGAAACAGGAAAGCAGCGTCATGATTAATGATAGTGATCCATGAGGAAAGAGAAAAAAGAGAGGAAAGTAGAGCAGTAGATCAGTAGACCAGTCAGTAGAGAATCCTTTAGGCCATGAGTTGTGATGTAAATCATTCACTGTCAGCTTAAGTGCCGGAGCAATTCCCAGGGGTTCCTACTTTCTATTTGGCTCAAGAGTCAACTTTCATCTACAGCTGAGAGGCTGTTCCTCAGTCCCAGTTACATAATGCTGGAAGTAACTACGAAGTAAGAAAAAAAAAGGGACCAAAGGAGTAACTGAATCAATTAGGAAATCAAGGATTAGTCATGTAACTGAATATATGATGTCTTACGAAATTTAAACGACACAAACACTCATGTGAATCACTGATTACTTTGCACGGACATCCAGGGGAATGGCACATCATGCACTGACTTGCTTAACAATGCCGGGGTAGGAACTACACGGAAATTAACCAAATATGTGAGTCAGTTTCACTTACTTCATCTTCACTGCACTCTTTTGCCAGACAAATCTGAGTGATGTTTAAGCCGATCTGTGGACGTACGGACAAGGAGATTTTTTGAATGACTGTGCAGATTTCTGAAAAACATCAAATGCGCAAAAATTCACAAAAAAGAAGCAGCGAGAAAGAAGACGAAACTTACCCTTCCTGCTATTTTTTTATTGATCTCCAGCAAGTTATCATCTTCACCTGCCTTTAAAGATAAAATTAGCACACAGAATAACACAGACCTGATAACCTTTAGGTGAAAAGGTGAATTAAGGTAAAGCAGGTTGAATGTCACACACTCTGCCAAGGTAAATTGGCTTTGTACTACATTTTACATTTGACACACAAATCCTACATGAATACTCTTGTTGCTCTGCTTACAATACCTGTATAATGACTAACAAAGGCTGGATTGCTGGATTCTTTCTCTGCAGAGCGACCATTGCCTCCTTGGTGCCCTGAACAACTTCCCTGCGAGAGAAAATAAACTAGTTAGCAGTGTGTAAAGGGTTTAAGATTAATTCAAGTCAGACACATACACTGAATTAACCCAGAGATCTGTAAGATTTTGTCAAATGAACCTCCAACAGAGAAGTGGATTTGGAACTGTTTATTATGTGTTTGTGGGTTATGATTTCCACTAATTATATATATGTATATTGTAGTAATTATAAGTGATGGCTGCACCCATTGACCACCGACTTACTGAACACGTGGCAAAGTGTGGGAGGGGCCAATATGTTAATGAGACTCAACATACTGACCTATATATGCTCCAAATGTAAACATTAACAAATCAAACCAACATCTTAATAGCTCGGATGAATCGTTTCATGTACTCTATTCCTCACAGTAGTAAAAATACATTTAAAACATTAAAACTCATTAATTATAAAAACATGTTACACACAATACAAATCACAGATGTGTGGGGCTGTATCAGTGATGTTGGTGGCGTTTCAAGCATCCCCCCCATTGTGTGTTTTAGCTTCATTCATCGTGATTTTTTTGTTTTTTTGTACATTTTATCACCGTGTGTTTGGCAACAGTGGAGAAAAGTTACATCAGCTGGCCGGGGTCCCTCTGTTGACTAACACACGTGCTGAGCTGGCTGCTCGCCAACGTCGGCGAGGCAGGAAGTAACCACCACCATCAACTACCACACGGATCTTATTTTAGTTTGAATATATTAATACAAAAACTACTACCATGTGTGAATTAGGTGTTCTTTAAAAGTATATATATATTTATGTCTTACCTCAAAGAGGTGTTGAATTCAAACCCATCACCCTTTTGGGGCTGTTTCCCAAACTTTACGGCTACTCTCGGGTTGGTTCCGCCGCTCGTAGTAGCGCTCGCCGTTCGGATGATCAACCGGCTGTTGGTGGGACTAACCGGGGGGCATCTCCGCGACAAGCCGCTGACACCGCCTCCCTGACGGACTAGAGGTGACCGCAGGCTGCCACACACATTGCGAATGGTAGACAACTTCATGGCTTGTTTGTTTTAGTGGGTTTGGCTGTGACTTATGAGTTGTTCACCCTCTTTGTTTCTCCTGCGATGGTCGGTGAAGGAGTCAACCTCCGGGAGCAGCTACAAGAAGTTGAGGTGGCGCCGGGGTCGTGATGGAGCTTTGGTGCCTTCAAGGACAGTCGGAAATTTGATGGCTAAAAGTTCCGGGCAACTATAAACTGTAATAAATCACAACACAGAGGAAGATAACAGAAGCTGTATGACGTTTGG
Organism: Larimichthys crocea; assembly: GCF_000972845.2. NCBI lineage: Eukaryota > Metazoa > Chordata > Actinopteri > Sciaenidae > Larimichthys > Larimichthys crocea. The sequence goes on from NC_040021.1 coordinate 9,223,613, forward strand.
AGGCGTGAAAAGTTATAGCTTATTGGCCTGCAACATTTTAATAATATAATAGCTTGAGTATATTTTACAGAATGTCCCTGTTCTAACTTTGCTGTTTCTAATCAAGCGCACAGTAATGTGAAAGTTGTAAATCCGAGTTACACCTGAAAGCATCAGCCTCTGAAGAAGGGAAATGCTCGCGTTTGCGAGCACGCGCCTTCACGTGCTATATTGACACAGAAAGAGGTGAGGAGGTCTGTTCAGGCCACATGGGTTCACAGCACATGACCTGTTCACCCCCTTTAGGACTGTGAACTCATTCAGAGAGATGAAGGTCTGTACACCTGGGTGCACATTACACAGATATGGTCAAAGTAAAGTCTGAGTTGTACTGCCCAGTTTAGATAGGATGACATAGGAATCAGATGTCTCTCTGCATCAGCTCTGATAATGACTTCAACGCCTCAAGAATTTACTGCCACATTAAAATTCAGAAGTTCAACAAATGTTTAAATGTATATTAAACAATAAACCAAAGTGTTTGTGTGTGTAATGTGTTTAAGGAAGGTAAGGTTTGCTGCAGTAATGAAAAGTTATACAAAGCTATATTCCACTGTAGCCTACTCATGATTTTGCTGGGTGTCACAGGGCCAATACACAACTTTCCTGCTGTGGTTTAATTAAGCAATATTACACGAGTGTGTGTGCATTACTGTCATTATTGGCCTGACAGTGCTAATAACAGCACCATAAAATTAAAGAAAGTTGATTTAATTATCATAACTAGCATAACGGGAGATATGATCTGCAGTTCTTGACTTATTTTCATTAATAAAAACTTTTCAAAAACAACCCCCCTGATTTCCCAGCATGTATAAAACAATACGTATTATTATGTTTTCATAAACATTTGCTGGTTTATAAGACATCATAACATCCTAATTTTAACTTTGAGATACGGAACAAAACATGTTTCAGATTTATTAGTTTATTTATTACTTTGCAGCAGCTCTGGCAGTAATGATGTCACCCAGGAAATGGCGGATCAATATTTTTTTAGTGATGAGTAAGATGTGCCGTCATGCTGATCTGATCGCGTCTTAAATGTTGTCTTGTTTAGCTGACCAATCAGATTGCTTGGTCGGAACTTCTTGTATAATGAGCCTAATGGAGTATGATACATGATGATAAATAAATACAATTTAATGCTAATATTTACTGTGACAGCAGGAGCCGTGACATCAATATATTATGGGCCGCTGTATTTGTGTGATATGATCAAAGACACATGGCATACGCTGCAGTGTACATGAGGCTGGTAAAACCTCATTGCTCTCTGTCTCTCTAAGTCAGTCAGTATTGGGCGTGGCTGGGAGGATCTTCAACCTTAATCCAGGCCTGTCAGGTGTCGCTGTCACCAAAAACAAATACGGTGTCTACAGTTCAAGACCCCAAAGGCTCAATAGTTTATGAGAACTGACACCTGTATGATTGAATCTTTACATAACCTCGTCAAAAACACCAGTCCTGGACTCTCCTTTATTCTACCGTGCAATCTGAAATTGGCACTCACTTTGGTTCATACACCCCAGCTGTTCACAGCTCGCCCTATCCAATTGACGCTCCTGAGATGCAGCGTCACTGCAAAAGGCAAAACCGACCTGGCTTCATTCCTCAAGTCACACCAGCTCCATGGCGTGGCGCAACCCATGCACTCAACAAAACCACAGTTGAATAGCATTTTTGACTCTAAAGATAGCTGCATTACGTATATAGAGCCCTTTGTATCAGTCCGGAGCAGTCGACTTCAGAACTATAGGATGGTGCTTTGGCACTACAGCCACCTTACATATTAGGAGACAGTTTGGTGTCTGAGGAGATCTGAGCAAAACAGGTAAGGAGTTTCAGTCTTCAGTCTTGAAATCTTGCATGAGTTTGAGTCAACTTTATTCCATGATGTTGTTGGAAGTCATTAACCAATACAGCCGCGTGTTCTGGGGTCTTGTGGTCATGTGCTGAGCTTGATATGGCGATAGACACACAGTATCGTAATGCAAATGCATTTCTGTGGCATATATTAGAAAGAAATTTGCTGTATTTTAAAAAGCAACTACATTTAAATTTACATAGATTTTACTGTTTACAATTTGTACTATGGGTTTCCCTTATAAAGCCTTAACTGTAGGTACCCACAACATGCCTGTAAATATCCTTTTAGCATTTAAAATAGTTTAACCAGGAAACTAAGCAGTTATTGTCTGAATAATTCCCACTTTGAAAGGTTGAGTGTTTTCAGGAGTACTGAGTTAAATGTTCCAATAGTCTAGAATGGGTTTCTGACCAGATGCACTTGAGTCCATATTAATATTAGTATCCATAAATGACAGTATTTATCCACTAGAACTTAATATGGGATATCTTAAGGCCTGGTTGATCATTCACAAATACATTATTATTCCTTGCTGGGAATAGGAAAAAAACAACACCAGCTGATGATGTTATCAGCATTCTCTTTTGACATTTTAAATGTTTCATTTTTAGAATATTCCTCAAACTGAAATTGTGTTTCCAGAAACGGATGCTCCAGTTAGATTAAGAGTCAAAATAAATGTCTGGAAAGAGACGTCAGACAGATCACAAGTTAAAGAACTTGTTTGGTCGAGAACAACACCTTTTGACTTTTCCTTGGAGAACCTGTTAGGTCAGTGCTGGGTAGGTTTGATCTGAAGAGGTTTTTAAACAGGCATGCCAACTTAAATGGGACAGCAGGTGTGTTTAAACTTGTGTGCCTTTTTGCATTTTGTTCTATTAAACCATCCACAGTGAAAAAAGTGCAATTGAATGTGCTGTGAATCTAAAGATTTGTTGTTGTTGGTGTCTCTTTCAGGTCTGTCATCTTTACTGAGCCATAGAAAGGAAAGATAACCAGACAGGGAAACAATCTGTAACCTTTACTTGTTCTCCAACCCAACCATGAGGGACAGACTGAGCAACCTACAGGAAATGGCTAACAACCATGTGGAGCCGATGGAGTACACAGAGTCCACAGTCTCGGGGTCCTTCAGCAACGTGGACCTGGAGGAGGAGTTGCCCCACGAAGCAATAGTGTTTGACAACAGCCCTGCTCTGGCAGAGGTCTTTTCCCAATCCCAAGATATCCACAGAGAGATCCAGCTCATCCGCCTGGAGGTTAAAAGGCTCCGTGAGCAGAACTCTCGCATGCTCCAGGGTGTCACCACCATGAGCACTATCAAAAGGGACTCCAATGCCATTGGTGCCGATATAAAGGCCCGGGCTGAGGATGTGCTAGCACGCCTACAGGAAATGGACGGCACAGCTCACAAGCTAGAAGAAGAACATGGCTCAAATTCTGCCATCACACGTATTGCTAGAACCCAGTACGTTTCCCTCAGCAATGGTTTTCGCGATGCCATGTTTGACTATAATGAGGCTGAGATGAGCCATCGGGATAACATTAAATCCCAGATCCAGAGGCAAATGGAGATAGTGGGACGGGAGGTGTCAGGAGAGGAGGTGGAGGAGATGATTGAGACAGGTCAATGGAACATCTTTAGTGACAACATTGTGAGTGAGGGTAAGACAGCTCGATCAGCTCTGTCCCAAATTGAGAAACGTCACCAAGAGTTGTTGGACCTGGAGGCTCGTATCAGTGGCATCCATGAGATTTTCCTGGACATTGCCCTACTGGTGGAGGAGCAGGGCCCCATGCTGACCTCCATCCAAACCAACGTTCAGAAGACTGATGAAAACATACAGGACGTCCTTGTCAAACTTAGCAGGGCCAAACGCCATGATAAGAACAACCCATTTAAAAAGATGTTTTGCAGCTGTTTCCCATGCTACAATTAATGACTGTAGAATACAGAGACAGGTAGAGGATAGATAGTTATGTTCTGTCCAGACTAAGTAAGAGGGAAATCTTACATTCTCTGTATGTTTCATGAGTAGACTGTTCATATTGTAACATAGCATCAACATGGCCTATAGAGCTATTGCGACATTCCCCCTCCCCAGTAAAATAAAGTTTTGATTAAAACATGTAAAACTATTGTGAGACAAAAAAAATGCACAGGTAATATATTTTAAATTTGTATTTAAGTTTTCCCTTGATGTCTCTAATTTTTGAGACAGGTATCTCAAATCAGAATGAATCCCCTCATGACTGAGGTGTGATGCAGACCTGAAACAAACAGTATTTGAAAATACTTTGTTTTTCATAGCCTGCTTACTTTATTTACGGTCATTTAAGGTCATTTTAAAAATGAGACACGTGATTCATGCTGGGCATGCCGCCTATCACAATGGCTCCTGATGCAGTAAAGGGACTAAAGATATAAACCTAAAGTAAATATTATTATATACAAGTTAAACAAGTCTTAAAATTATTTTCTAGTGTCTAATTCATTCAAATAATGTGTCACTATATGTCAGTGCACTGATAAAAATGATTGATCAGTTTAGCTGTTCTTGATTAGACTGTGTGTGTGTGTGTGTGTATATATAAATTATGAATTATTGTATTGATGGTATCTAGCCATTCTTCAATAGTGTCCACATAGTGTCATTAATTTCTTATTTACACGAGTAACTGAGAAGTGACAGAAGTTTTAATATGATTCATTGCCTGTCACAATGTAATGCAGGAATCACACAGTTACTGTATTGAGATGTATGCTATTCTGTTTCTTTACACTGATTTTATGACTATGTATGATAATACCTTAAAGTTGTCTGACTTTCTTCTGTCTTGTCATGTATAAAGAATTATATTAAAATCAGTTGGGTTTGAGTTTCTTGTTGTATGAAGACAACACACAAGATTTACATCAACATATGAAAATAAAGACATTTTGAGGTTTAGTATTTATTTATACATCAGTAGATTTTCTTAATTCAAAGTCACACCAGGGCCACTGCTAACAATTTTAAAGAGCTACATAATAACTATAAACCATAGCATGTTCCAAGGTTGTCCCCCCAATAGTAACCCAGACAAACACAAATACACAGGTGTCACCATTTTACAAGCATAGGGCAGCTGACACCGCCTTAGTCTGGTGATGCACTGTCCAATAATAAAGTATAATAGACCTTTTTCACAGCAGCCAACACAGGTGTTACCAGTGATACTGTTCCAGTCAGGTCAAACAGAGTCAGGGTGCTGCCATCGTGCATGTTGGATCACTGGCAAGGCTCTGCTATCATAAGTGGGAAAAACAGAACCTTAATTATTATCATTGGAAACACCTGTGTTGACCATGCTATTTTAGGTAAAAATGGTTGCTGTGATCTATTCTTCAGATTTCCTTATTTGATTACTCATGAAGACGTCATGTCTTAGAAGCATCATTTGACAGGAATGTTGTCCTATTGAATCAGCTCAGTCTCATACTTCCTGAAGCTAAAAACAACATCATCCGTCTTCAAGGAAGTATGCCTTTTGTTCGTGGCAGTGGGATGGCCCATGTTTGTCACCTGTGAAGGGGCGGCAGTCACACACACACACACACACTGCACTGACAGACAACTTCCTTCATTAAAATACAAATATGCATTTTCCAAGCACCTTGGACCAATGTGAGATGCATTGAAAGGATTTACTTGTTTTCTGATCGTGTGGGAGTCCGTCAAAAGAGGTAAGACACTTAGATGAATGAGAATTAATTTATTTTCTTTGGAGCTATGTAGCAGACAACTGGGGGTAAGTGGATAATTGATGGTAGTTAATTAGTGTTACACTTTATCATCAAGAAGAATTCATTTCATTGTTTTATCATGTGTTTGGCAGCTTTTAAAATAAAGTTTGATGAGTTTTTGGTTCTATGGTATGAGGAAAATGGATGTTCTGTTTGGAAACTGACACTGTATGAAAGAGTCAGTGGCAGAAATTTAAGCAAGCATCAGTTTTAAAAGTTTTGCACAGCTTGAGGGTGACAAGATGAATGTACTTAAATCTTTTCAGACATATATAGCGTGCAAAACTTCTGCCATAGCATTCTAAAATAAACTTCTTCCTTGTTCCTTGTTTAAGTGAACACATTCCAACAGTCCTTTGAGATGTGACTGCTGTCATTGTTGTTTACCACAGGAAGAAAACCTACAGCAGATCAAATGATCAATCCTTGTGTGTTTCGGTAGTTGTATAATACTGACAGATTAGCTTTGGGTGTATTGTGTGGTGGGTGGGTTGTGTGGTAGGTAAATTAACTTTGGGTAAGTTAACTGGTTTTCAGTGTTTAAATGATGAAGGTGTTTATACCATAATGAGACCTAACATGTAGGATACATTTTATGTTTACTTTGAATTATGAATTTTCATCTAAGATAATCATAAAATGTTATCTGAAACAGAGAACACAGACCAAAAGTTTGACTAGATATGACAACATTTAAAACCATTTTGTTTTACTCTGGTCTCTCAGGCAGAATGCGGGACATGCTGGAAAGGCTGCATACCATTAGTGAGGAGAACGACACTGGTTCAGAATTTTGTGGACCTGAGTATGATGAAGACAAGTTGAGTCTGTCTCATGAGGCAGTTATATTTGAGAACACTTCAGAAATTGATGACATTTTAAAGGAGGCACACTCCCTACGCAAGGAGATCTCCCTGCTTCAGTTAGAGGTGGAACGTCTTAACACCCATAATGAACGCTATGCCACCTCTGTGAACCGCCTCACCCTACTCAAAAAGGACTCTGATTCCATCGCCAAGAGGATCCAGCAACGCGGGGAGGCCCTATACAACCGGCTTCAGGCCCTGGGTGACGAGAAAAAACAGCTGGAGGTTAAAGAGGGTCCCAACTCTGCTGTTAGTCGCATTGCCAGAGTTCAGTATGACACACTGACCCGTGCCTTCCATGATGTTATGAATGAGTACAACGAGGCAGAGGAGATGCAGAAAAAGACATGCCGGGGGAGGATCCAGAGGCAGGCCTCTATAATGGGGGCACAAATCACTGATGACCAGCTGGATGTGATAGTTGACAAAGGTGGTGAGGGGTGGGATGAGCTGTCCCAGAGCCTGCAGATCCCAGGTGGACGTTCATCCCGCTGGGCAATGTGTGAGATCAAGGGCAGACACAGGGAGCTGGTGGATTTAGAGGCCAGACTGAAGGAGGTGCACAATCTGTTCCGGGATATGGCCATGCTGGTAGAGGAGCAGGGATGCAAGATTAATACCATTGAGGCTAATGTGTGTGCCACTGTGGAATATGTCGACAAAGTCAACGATGAGATGAAGAAAGCCCTACAGTACAGGAGGAGAAATCCTTTCCTGCACTGTTGCCCTTGTCTACCTTGTTGGAGACACAACCAAACTTTTTAGGGCTTATTTTGACTTTGAATTATCCAAAATGGAATTTTATGGATGATTTGAAAATCGTAAACAAAATGTATCTGTGTAAGATTTAATGGATAACTAAAGAAATTTTATGCAATGTGCCTAATTCATGGTAAATATGCCTTTACAAGCACACTCATGAATTACCAGCTGTCTAAAATGTTATTTACAGTAAAAACAACTGTTCCTGTTTTCAGAGAATTAATCCAATAATGTATATGTGCGTGAGAGAAGTCTACTTTTCATGATGTTTCAATTTAAACTGAATAAGTTAATTAGTTCACTGACGTGCAAAATAAATGCTGATGTATTACATTAAAATCTCTTAGAGTTGTCCTTGGCATAACACCAACATAGTAAGTTGGATCACGGGAATAAGAACTGCACGTGGTCTTTAGAAATGCCAAAGAATTGGAGCCATGGTTAGCAGTCGGGATGAAAGGAGAGTTGACAAATTGCAGTCAGTGAGGACAGACGAGATCCATTTAGAAAAGCTACAGCTATGCAGAAGTACAGCAAATCACCAGCCCCATATGTCACAAGGAGAAAACCTATTTGTCTTTTGTAAGTGGGAGGAGATTCAGACAGAAATCACATTAATACTGAGAAAGTGAAACTTTAAAATGCCATAGATGATGAGAGGTGTTTCATGTTGGTGAAAAGGTAAGTATGGTTTAAAATGCTGTAAGTTGATGTGGTTTGTGATGGAGAGGACAGCAGGTATGTTGTACCTCAAACAATGGACACCATGTTTTGACACATTATGTGTTAAAAATCAGAAACGACAATGACTGTAAAGAAGAGAGGAAAGAAAAAAGAAAAGAAAATGCTGCTCTTCCAGATTCTTCTTTGAGTCAGAGCTGGTGAAACTCTTAAAGAGACATGCCATGTGATCACATGACAAAATCTAAGCTGTAAAATAAGAGTTTATGCCAGACTGTGTGATCCTAGAGGAAGACAAATTATGATAACGCATGCAGTATTGTATTCTTTATAGTTTATGCATTATGACTAGTTGTTGTGAAATAACCTATACACATGAGCAACTGTAGCATAACCACATTTATTTTACTTTGAGGTGTGTGTGTGTGTGTTATTTCTTATATACAAGTTTGTTTGTTGTCACTGCACAGTAGAAGCTGAAAGGCCGTAAATCTAGATTTTGACAGGAGCCTCAAAATCAGGTAATAAACAACACCAACACGAATGGCTACAACATAACAGTTTATATAGTGCTTAAGTTGTGTATGTTATTTCCATATTCACAATATTTAAAGATGATTTGTTGTAAACGGGGATATTTAATAAATGAATGATATACAACTTGTTCTGGCGTGTCTTATTTCAGTGCCATCCAATCCGCCAGGCGCAGAAATACCCTGGCAGGAGTGAAAGTTAGCCGTCACTCTCACTTCAAGTCTTCTGCCGACTTTGGTAACTTCTGCATGAGCTCGTAAATGTCTCCAGAAGTTCTTTTTGTGTGTGTGTGTGTTTGTTTTATAATGTTTTACTTTCCTTCCGCACTGTTGTTCTGTCACAGTGTGTCGCAATAACCGCTTCATACTTCATAGTGTAGCGATCATGTCGTGCCGAGCTCCAACCCCTGCTGCAACTATGCGTGCTATCAGTTAGCAGCACATGCTAACGCCATTAGCGGTGTTTGTTTGATACAATTAGCCGACTTTCTACACGTCCGATAAGACGATGTTATGTTTGTCTTTTGTATAACTTCAACACAACTTAAAAGTTACGTCGGTAGTTTGCGTTAAAGCTGTTTTAACATGAGCTCGTTCGCTCCAGTCTGACAAGTATTACAAGTTAGCCGCTAAGTGCTAACATTGACTTAGCATCCTAGTCTCTCTTTCTCTTTGTCTGGTGATATTTTTTGATTTTTAGTAACCATCGTGTGAAACTAGTCGGACTAGCTTCGGAGTTATGTGAAACTGAAACCCAGAGATCAGCGTCTGTATACGCACGTTTTTGAAGGGGAAATGTGGCGGGATGCGGTGTATACACCAGGATGGCCGAGTGGTTAAGGCGTTGGACTTAAGATCCAATGGACATATGTCCGCGTGGGTTCGAACCCCACTCCTGGTATAGTATTTTGGTGGTGTTTCTGTCTGCATCATTAAATAACACGTTAAACATAAACACACGGCTCTGATGAAGCCCTACAGTATAATGGCATAAAAACACCACTAACGGTGCGTAGTGTCACACACGTCACACTTTAGTTGTAACGGTAGGTAGACTTATTTTCCATTGAGTGTATCTCAAATATGAGGACATGGTAAGAGAGAATAAGTAGAGGGAAAACACAAAGAAAAACACCTTATTTACAGTGATCAACTAATGTAAAGCTCGTTAAAAAACTGTCATCGTAACCTTTTTTTTTACTTAAATACATTGTTTTTTTGTACAACGGCTACAAGAACAGCAACATCCCTTTCTACCTTTAAAAAACTTGTAAAAACCTTTCTCTTTCGAGACTGCTTCCCTGCCTAACAAAACTAACAACTACTCTGTGCTCCTTTACACCTTAATCAGCTTATGTCCTCCTCTGTAAGTCGCTTTGGATAAAAGCGTCTGCTAAATGCAATGTAATGTAATAATACTTGGTAAAGAGCAATTATTTGGCATGGTTACAATAATCAGGGGCACAGCCAGGAATTTTGGGCCCCATGACAAAAAAATCAAATTTGGCCCCCTCTCTGCGCAGCTGTTGTCACCACATCTCTAGGACCTAACTATCCCATCAAAAGCTTTACATAACTCTAATTAAAGGCTTGCAACTGTTTTGCGTCTTGTAGTTCAATATTAGTACTAGCACAATATTTACTGCTGGTGATTTGTACATGCATGCAAGTCTGCATACAGTATGCAGTGCAGTTCGCTATTTGATGCTAGATTAAAATGTGCTAAAGGCCATTTTTATTTAACTTTTACTACCCAAAACACATAAAAACAAAGAGATAATTGTTTTAATTATTATATTTGAAATATATATACTCAATAATGATGGTTTAATAATTTTATTTTGGTGTTCACCTGTTTTTTGGGGCCCCTGTCAGTCGTGGGCCCTTGGAATTGTTCTAACTTTTCCCCCCTATACGGCGCCCCTGACAATAATGATGAATAATCTGCACTCAATTATAGGATGAAGTATACAGTGACAGACAACAAAATTACCTCTTCAGATATGTTTTTACAGCACAAGCCCACTTCCTGTTGGCTTATGCAGTTAAAGTATCTGTAAATTTGGCCTATTTTATTAATGTGCCTTAATTTCAACTAAGCTTATTATAGAAGACATGTTTAATACAGCTTGTGCTTAGTGAAAAACTCCAGCTAACTTTGGTCTTTTTTTAAAGGTGTGGTTGCACCTTTGTGGCAGAAGAGGGCACCCTTAGCCCTTCTTGTAGTTTTTGGGCTGGAGTCCAACACAGGCCCACTGAAGGCCTACACACTTTCACCCCTGTAATTTCACTACAAGGGCGATGCCTTGGACTCATGGTTAACCCAGTCATCTGCAATTGCCACAGGAAAAGCGTTATAAAAATAGCTGCAACTCTTCTCAAGTAGGATTTAAAAGTTTGTTGCACTGTAATCACATGAGTCCAAGAAGTGTAGATGGAAAATAAGCTTTAGAAATTCTGTATCCGTACCCGTGTGTAAAGTTGCCTAATGGAGCCAGTTTTCTACTGAGATTTGCTCATTTCTCGTTTTATTTTTATGTCAGAGTGCCATGTCCTTGCTCCTTCTACACTCACCACCAAATAAATATGCTGTCACTTGATAGTTGTTCGAGGGCTAAGAGAGCACCAATTTGTGAAATTGAGCTTCTTCTTTCAGTTGTGCGAGGACACATCCACAAAAGAGCCCTGACAACTGAGAAGACGGAGGAAGAAGGATGAAGGCTTACAACGGAAGATCAGCATCTCTGCATCCCCAAAGCCTCAGAGACTCTTTCCAATGCCTTAATCTATTATTCATTCCCCTCAGGTACTGGAAAAGTTGTTTCTTTTCAGGCCAACACATCATGCATTACAATAAAATGAAACCAGATACAAGAGGTAGTGGAAGTGAAAATAAATGTTTTATGTTTTGAATACATTCATTTGAATGAAAACGTGTGCTACAGCTTTACCCTTTGACTAGATCTCAGAGAACTAAAAGAAAGCAAAAAACTGCCTATAGATTCTATTAAACTACTGTAGAATGTGTACATTTATATTTCAGGGCTTACATACTGTATCTATCTTGAAAGTTCCACAAATTTGTTCAATAATTTAAAAAGTCTGTTATGGGCGGGGGCCCCAAGAAAATGATAACTAGTGAGTGATGGAATGCAGTCAAGTACAGTTCCTCAAGACCTGCATCATACTGAACACCTTTGAGGTGCTTTATTTCACTAAATACATTCATACCCTTATTTATGCCTAACTTAAATTACTGTTATATAAAATACTGTTATAGATACGTGTGTATCTGATTGTGTATCTGTGTATCTGTATTTCTGATTCTGATGTGTGTATAATACAAATGATCCAACATGTACATCAGCATACTTGAAAGATGTAAATAGTATATATAAACATTTTATTTTATTTGCCATTTATATAAATATTATTATTATTATTATCCATCTTGTGTATGAGAGTTGTTGTAATAAGTGAATGGGATTAATAAAGTCTATCTTATCTTATACTTATTTCCATTTCTTTCCACTTTATACTTTTTATTTGCCACATTTTATAGGAAAATACTGTATTTTTACATTATCTGACAATACCAAGCAGAACAATATAAGTAAAAAACCACATGATCGATTAATAAAATATTTTGATTCGCACTCAGCAGTGTATAAAATAGTCAAAATTAACTTGTCAAAAACTAAATGCTTAATACAGAAGTTATAACAATATTATATATGATAAAATACTGGTTGAATACAATACTACTAATTACATTTTACTGCCAATACTTTTACTTGAATAAGATTTTAGATGTAGGACTTTTTTTTTCACTACTGTAATACTTCATACATCACTCTACTGAATAATATATGTGTCACATTACACAGGTATTACAATAAAACAAATATCTTGGCTCAAATAACTTTGTGTGAATAGCCACTGGTGTTTTTTTTTTTTTTTAGATGGAAAAGAATCGACGACCCTTGGCCCACTGAACATATTCCACTTATTATTCCATCCCATTAAAGTTTCTCCTGCAGCTCTCCAGTGGGAATCACTGGTTTCGCTGGTGTTACGTCACGTGACGCCCACCGCGCCATGTTTCCATCTCCGCGTCAGGAAAACTTTTACAGCCAGAGGGAAAAGCTCAAGACGACCGTCAAGTCACCTGGAGTGAGCGCAGGACTTCCGGTTATACCCTTCAAAATAAATCGGATTGACGCGACATTTAATGGGTAGCGTCCTAAAATGTTGACTATTGTAGAGTTGTCAGTAATATATGTCAATATTACTGACAATATATTATATTTATATCACTGTTCCACTCATAATATATGTCATACGTCATAGAATGGGGTGTCACGGCGCTTGTTTATGTTGGATACCCTATTGTAAACCGTATGATATTACAAAGGCGATATTATTTATTAGTAGAGTTGACAGGAGCGACTGCATTTGCCGCTTAGTAAGACTTCCCCACTGACAGAACCGTTGCGAGGTGCTTTTACTTTGAAACGCCAGCTGTAGCACTTCCGTTCTGTTCGGCTAAATCTGTGCAGTTTAACCTCGCTGTGAAGCAGCAGGGAGAAAGAGTCAAGTAAGCAACAGGAACAAAGTTGTGGGGACCTTGTGAGTCCACAGTACTGCGGCGTTCAGCCGTGAAATGTAACAAGCAACTCTCCGTTACCAGGAGACAGCTCCGCCGTTTTCAAGACTTACGGTAGTTGTTGCGTGGACTAAAAAAAAAAAAAAGCCGCCTCTTAAACCGTTTTCTCGGGCACACTGTGGAGACTGGATGCGCTTGAAGACGGTTCCTTTTTTAGTTAGCTAGTTAGTTAAAAGGAGGGTGCCTTGCCACCTCGAAGAAAATGCCTTAAATGAATTGGATTGATGTGCTTTTTTTTCTTTTTAAACTTTCAATACATTTTAATTGTGTTTGTCTATCCATACTTGGCACGTTTCGGACTTGTTTTGAGGGAGCACGTCCCCCCCTCCTCCTGACTGACTGACTCCTTGGTGACAGCAGAGGTGAGTGTGTGTGTGATTTGTTTCTATGAAATGTATTAACACAATACAACAGCTATAATGAGCATTAAAATGAAACAAAAAACGTCGAGTATGAAACTGTTTTTAAGTTTTGCATGTAGCTTGTTGTTGGTGTACACAGCAGTTTTGAAATGTCTTGATAAAAAGCCAACAAGCACTAAAGTCATACCTCAGAGATGAAACATTAACTACCACCAGGCCAACAGTTATTCACAGTTTTCATGTGTTTTCTTGCAGTATCACTGTGGCTCTTCAGATCAACACAATACAAACACAGCAGTGTTTCCAATTTATTGAGCATTGACACCAAGTATAACTTGTGCCTGCTTAAATTTACAGTCTCACAGGGTCCTGATTCATCTGGTTTGATTGTATCTCCGCAGTTGTTTCGCCTCTGTTGTCAAAACTACTCCTCACACACACACACACACACAGAGGAACCGAAATTGTCAAGACACCAGCAAGATAGATGGGGGGCTGTCTTTTCCTTGAGTTTACAGTTGTTATTTTTGGATCTTGCATCATCCCTCAAGAACTGTAACTCACCGAGCACTGGCTCGATAAATCTGCACATAAACTCCTTTCATGGTAAAAGCAGGCTATCTTTGGGAGTGGACATGGCTTGGGGTGTTTTTAATGAAAAGGATGCACTGGATTAAAAAAAAAAAAAACGCACCACATTGCAACACACGCATTCATCTTACACCAAAAAGCAGATCTTGAAAAAGCTGCAACGAGAGTTTTGCAAGAGAAAAACCTGTGAAGCTGCTGCAACGGCTGACCTTAATGCACTAGATCAAGTCGAACATTTTGGAGATTGCGATAGATCTGATAGTTCATTTGTGTAGCTACTGAAGCACACATCCAGGCCTCCTTTGTGAAACTGAAAAGCTACACATAGAGAAACTCTGTGGTGTTTGCAAGTATTGGCACGTGACATTAAAACTTCAGTATAATTTAATATTTCATGAATCGCCTAGAGAAAACTATCATCACTTACGATAAATTAGCTCCTCCAGACTCTGGTTACGGTTTTGTTGCACTTAATTGCATTGCGAAAAAACCTTACTGCATGCATTCCTGATTTGCCTAAATGAAAATCAACGTGTATTTATTGAAATCCTTTGATTTGACTCATGCAGTGGAAAAACCAAAAAGTTCAGCAGAACCAAGCATGAGACGAAAGCATTCAGTGTGACAAGACTTTGACTGTGCATGATTGTTAGTGGGGGACCAACCAAAGTGGAGTAAGTACACGAAAACAAATGTCTATGCTTGGCAGGCCAAGGACCAATTTGATCTCTACTTGATGCTTAAAGGCTGTTTTCAAACTCTGGGATCATTGGTTTGTTCCTGAGCTATGTCTACAACATAATTAACCTTTACAGCATTAATTACTCCTACCGGAGACGTTTTACACATAAATCAGCACCCAGGTTGTCACCCTAAGGCCATGGTGTGAAACCTGTTTGTTTCTTCCCCCACACTGTTAAACAGACATTGAGGTGAAGTCTCAAACAACAGCTTTTAGTGTTTTAACGACCTATGGGGTTGCTAGTGAAGAGCCACATCTTCTTGTGTGCTGTGTGTCTCCACTCTGCAGGCCTCCCTCTGAGAACATTTCCAATACTTAAAGTCACATCGAAGCGCAGAGGAGCTAAACAAAGACGTGTGTGCTTACATTTCATTGAGAACTGAGCAGCAAACATTAGGGTTTATTTTTCTCTCGCAGGTGCAGAAAGAGGGCTGGTACCATATCACAGAATTTCAGCTGAAGCAAAGCATTGCAATTTATTGGCTACCATGGCATCACACGGTGACGTCGCAGAGGGAGGAACCAATGAAGAGTTCAACGACATCATCAAGTGGAGATCTGGTATGTTTTTACAAGCCTTTATTGAGATGTTTAATGTTTGATGCTCCGTATAGGACACACAGCTTGCAGAGTTTAAGTTCAAGCATGAGCGGAGAGCCAAATGCTGTCAGATCATTGACGGGTTTTTAGCAAAATGACTGGTTATCTTATAACTGCATACAGAGAACATTTCATTGTACGTGCATAAGCGTGGTCGCTGAAAGGAAACTCTGACAGAGCCAGAAATCCTGTTGTGCATGGTTAACCTCAGTTCCCATGGAGGCAAGGGGGAAAGGGACAGAGGCAAAGCAAGCAACAAAGGCATGTAGAGAACAGGAGATGGTTGACTGTAGTACGTTTGCTAGGAGAAAGAGAAAGTCATAGGAAAGGTGACCAATGGCAGCAGAGAAAAGTGAAGACAAGAATGCGGGGATGGGTTTAGAGGGCCGCACCCTGTGATCCTTTTCTCTGTGGATCATTCCATAGGTTAATCTTTTGTAGACGGCACCCTCTGAGAGAGAGAGACAGACGCACAAACAAGTTGTTGCTCTAGCAGGAGGAGTGCTTTAGTTGGGTAGACAGTAAACTTTCAGTTGCAGTGCAATATACAAAGTATTGTGCCCGACACTGTGTGTCAATCTCTGCTCGAAAGGTGCAATAATTCACAGCTGGCTTTTTGAATGGGATTTATTTTGTATTTTGTGTTTGAGGGAGACATAAAAAGAACAGTGTTCACCATTGTAAGTGTGTGTTTCACACCATGTATTTATGAAATAAATGAATTCATGAATGCTTGCATATCAGGATGAAACGGTCGGCAAACTATTCCACATTTCAAGTGATTTTGATTTTAATAGTGTTGTTGATAAAAATGATTTTCATAGTTATTTATTGAAAGAACACTTAAATTCATATCAAAAGTGGTACCCAGCCCACATCTTTAAGTCTTGCATTACATTATATTACATTACATACAGTGGTAAGAGAAAACAAAGAGGATGTCAGCAGCAGTCCACTTAAGGCAGGCAACTCGTGATTGCCGTTTGTTTGATTATGTTGCACTGGAAATTCATCACATAATTGCTTATGTTGGCAACAAGACCAAATCTTGCCCAGTCCCTCTGGCAACTTCCCATCCTTTCACTCTCTCTCTCTCTCTCTCTCTCTCTCTCTACTGTAAACTTTGAAATACAAAAAGTAACCATAAGAAAAAGTCGGTAGATTTATCCATCCTGTGCAGTCCGTGTGCCAGCTTTCTCCACCCTCCCCACCTCAGAATGCTGGCAGATTCCGTGCCAGGAATTCCACCATGCCGATGGAGTTTGTAATTTACAACGCTTGTGTTCAGACCACAGTGCTTTTCTTATGAAGATTCAGGTTTCCCTAGCAACCCCCAAAAGTAATGTTTTTCCTTTATGGCAAAGAGGGGAAAATTTAGCACGTAGCTTTGCTGCACACTAAAACAACCCACGAAATATAGCAGAGCACATTTTCTCTAAAGGTAACCTGTTTTTGTGGTGTGTGTGGGTGTAGTATAAATACAGCTGAAATTAGGTGTTCTATTTTGTAATTAAGTGAGTGTGTGAACTCCGTGAACCCAGGTTAAACCAAGGGAAACAGCTGCACCCATCACAGTGAGAACAGGTAGAACATGCATGCAACAAACACTCCTGTTTCTATCATCACACAGGGACTTTTTTCAGGTGCCAAACCTTCTAAAAACTATACAGAACTGATTACTAACATTGATCATGTGACGGCCTTCCAAACCTGTGCTTGTTCTACTGTGGTGTCTCGTGTCAGAAATTGAGAAATTGCCCACATGTGGCTAAAACATGGGCTTTGAGAGGTGATTGACAAGCAGGTGAGTGTGTATGTGGGTGTGGCGGGCAGGTGAAAAGATGTTTTCACAGCTGAGACGAGCCTTCTGAGAAAAGCGTTAGTGCACTTGTTCATGTGATCGCCATGCCGGTTGCATCACAGAATGCTTGTGCAGCGTGTGCGCACACCTTTTTTTTGGTGTCATCATTACTGATTGACAGAAAGTGGGTCGCCCTGATCCTGGTTATGGCGAGCACATTCTGTTATTTTGAAGCTCCGGTTTAGTTATTTCAGCTGGTGTGTGTAAACTGTGTGAGTTGTCACTTTTGCCTCCTATGTTGCAGGTCAGCAAGTTAAGACAGTCAAACAGCCTCGTGCGGGGGTGTGGGAGGTGGCTCATGTTTTCCAGCACGTCAAGTTGTTTCGCATGCTCGCAATGGACCAGGGACAGAGAGGAAAAAGGTTCAGTGAAAAGAGGGATGCAGAGTAGAAGTATGTGTGAAGCTGGAGAGTAGTTCATCTAGGGGAAAAAATGACTCTACTTTGAGGAAGCTTTATAACAGTCATGTGCCTGCTATGGATCAACTTATGTGACTGATTGGTTTAAGCATTAAAACACGTGACCAACATTTTCCTCCTTGCTAGAATATCAGGTTGGTGGATGTGGCACTGTGTTTTTCAGCTAACAAGGAGACATCACAGTCACAATTATTTAGTAATTTATCAAAAATATGAACTGGTTTCTGCTGCTAAGGTTGCTGTTTTTCTTTGTTTTATATAATTGTACACTGATTATCTTTTGGATAATTATCTTTTTTGCTAAAACAAGCAATTCCAAGACATTGCCTTGAGCTCTTGCAACATCTGATGAGCATTTTCACTGTTGTCTCAAAATAAATGAACTAAAGAAATCTTCTACAGACAATCTGTAATGAAAATAATTATCATCTGTAGCCTTAAAATTGTCTGAACTCTGTTGAGAACCAGATGCATGTGGTTGACCGCATACTAAATAACCTGAAACACATGTTAACGAACGCTCCCAGACAAAGTTCTGGTTGGATTACCCTACAACCCCCCTGAGGCACTATCTACCTATCTGCCCTGCCAGTGCACCATCCCTACCCCCTGCTCATTCCAGAGTGCAGACAAATGTGAAAGGTCAAATATCATCCACGGGGTGAGGGGCTGTTGTTTAACAACCACTACACAATAATGGACACCCACCTGACCTTTTTTTTCCCCCCCTCTCTGTTTATTTGTCATCTGAGAGCTCTGCTGTGGAAAAGCCACACTCATACAGCTCTTGTTACCTTGTCCTTCTCCATCTTTCTCTTCTCTTTCATGCCTTTTTCTTCCCCTCACTCACAGCCCTCTCCTACAATTCAGTGTGTACAGCAGCGGGTCCTATATATAGATACATTTGGTGCATGCCTTGCTGCTCCTTGAGTGCGTACAGCTTTGAAATAGTTTGCCTTTGTAAAACTGGGACTCTTAACCCTTCCAGCATTACCTGTTGAGCTACACAGAAAACCATCTGGCTACATTATCCCCTGGGTGTGACGTGCAGTATAATGAACAAAACATTGCTTTATCCAATAGAACAGGAATGTAAACATGAATGTCACCAAACTGAGGGTGTGGAGGGTGTCGAAAGAATATTTCGCTAAGGATTTGTCACCATACTAGCTCGGCTACATGTCATGGATCCTTAATTCGAGCCTCGGCCTTTTGTAGCTTGGTTGACAAGAACTTTTAAATGTTTCAGCTGGTGTGTGTGTGTGTTTGTCAGGACAGAGGCCAGATTACTTATTCAGAAATTGTTTGATGAAACATTAAAATCATCTGGAGCAACATTCGCCCCCTGGCTATGGGAGCAGAAGCCTTTTCTAACTGTCAGTGAGCGCAGTGTTATGCAAATACATAATAATGGGTGTGCATCTGCATGTGTGGGTAGCATGGAGCACAAATCAAAACAAAGGAGCTTTCACTGTGGCCGCCCAATCGTCCTGAGATGTCATGACCTGAATTTGTTTGCCTCTGGTGTTTGAGCTTCTCTTTCTTGTATGGCTGTATCATGAGGGAGAGTTCTCAGAGTGTATTTTAACTTTTGAGGAAATGAAATGTCCACAGGGAATGCAGCTGGATGTGTCTTCACAACAATATATAGACACAAGTGTGTGTGTGTTCCCTGCCTGGGAAGTGGGAGGAAACAAGCTTTGCAAAATCCTGGCTTGGAAATTTAGGGATGGAAGCAGTGGCCAAATCATGTCCCCAGGGTGCGGTTGTCTGTGGGACTCTGCCTCTCTGACTTGGTCCATGTGAGTGTATGTATATGTGTGTGTGTGTGTGTGTGTATGTGTGTGCGTGCATCTAGCAGCATACAGACACCCCGCCCAGCCCAGATGACATTTAAACTCTTCTAGAGAAGGCTGGAAATGGCAGAAAATTATCAGTCTTGAATGTTCCTGCGGTTGTTAAACACATACGAAGTGGTCTCCTCTTTCTGTGAATCTCCCCTTTTCCCAAAGCAAGCCCTTCCAGTTTTAAATCCCCCTCTCTGCCCCCTTTCCCCTACCTCATTAGGCCTACAAAGCCATGTTGCCCAATCTACCTTCTGACCCCTCGCATGACAGGATTTACTAAAACAAAACGCTGGGGCCCAGAGAGAGTTTAGATTAACCCTTTTAAAGCTGTAGTGGTATTTCACTACTGAGCAAATAACTTAAAGGGATTGAGTCCCTCCATTGAAATGCTCCTTTCACATAGTGCTGGAGCTGTTTCTTTTTTTTTTTTGTCCTTTTGGTTAACAAGTTTGTGTAACTTGTTCTAGTGCTAAAATTGGGTGTATAGTGCAAACATTTTTACACTGTTGATACCAAAACACTTTTTACTGTCCAGCCCTGGAGTGAGTTTTACAGTATTCCAGATCCATCACAACCTGTTGTGTTTGTGGTTTTTTTCTAGTGTTGCACAAAGAGGACAGACAGGGAGATAGTAGCAGACTGATATACCAAAAGGTCTTATGTCTGACTTCAACCAGGGCTGTGTGTAACCTCTGCAAAGAGACTTTTTCCAAGGGAGGAGGCGTGTGGCATTGTGGGAGATTTTCATTTTCCATCTTTTTCTCTAGGATGTTGGTCGGACCACTGACTCATCTGCTCTGTATGTGTGGTTACCCCAGCCACTCCTTGAAAGGCATCTTTTAAGGAAAACCTTAAAACACATAAAAAAAAAATCAGCCATTTTCAACATATCCTGGTCTTGTTAAATGCTGCGTGTTGAGATAATTAAATAATCTCGTCTAAGAATCTTAATCATCATTCAAGGAGAGGAGGAAATGCCAATTTCTCCTTCCAACAGCAGCTCAAAAGGTCGTCATGGATTGTTGCAACAACGTGTAGTTGTTTTAGTAAAAGGTGTGGCTACCCAAAGTGAAATCAAAGTTGACAATCAGGATAGGAGGCTGAGAGAGGGTGCGGGACATTAAACATTTAAGAGTCACTGTACAGTGGAAAGAGACTTTCAGTCAGTGGAGGATAGGTGTTAATAGTGAAGCTGACTAGTACGACTAGAAGGAATGTGCATGTGACTAGCATCGATTGTAAATGTTTTATGTCTTTTGCATGCTGGACTTTGTGTGTTTCTTTTTTTTGGACTTTTGTGCTAATTTTATTGTCTTACTGATTACTTCAGTTCATATACCAAACATCCAGGAAACAAACAGCTTTGAACGTCCTGTAAACTCAAGCAGTTTTTGTGGTGAGACATGAAAATAAAAGGTTTCATTCATTTCTTCCAACCATTAGTCAGACGTAGGAGAGACAGGGAGATGAGAGGGTATATGCACTCGCACGACTTCATTCAAGCATCCCGATGACGGATGCTCTCGGGGTGGTGTGCGAAGACGGAATGACTGAAGGGGGATGCCTCTCTCCTGCTTCATGACTGATGCAGTCCAGCGGGAAAGTCCCTTCTGGTCTCTGATTCCTTCTGTCGCTGCCAAGGCCAGCCTCACCCAGCCTCACCCGGCCTCACCCAGCCTCGCCCAGCCCAATTCATTCCTCTTGAGTTGTGACCAGCTGCTGCAACTCTCTAAGGAAGGAAGTGGATTTAATTCAATCAGAGTCTGGAAGTTGGTCACGGGTGGACCGGGGCTGGGTATTCCTCCTCTACTTCCTCTTTGTGAAGGAAAGGAAAAGGGAGAACAAAACACAGGAAAAATAACTTTCTCTCTTTTGACCCCCTCCCTCCCGTCTTTTTTACTCTCTCTGAATCACCCTCTCTGTGGGAATCGAGCTGTTTGTTCAGTTGCTTCTCATTGACTAAATATATCAATGAGCAAATGGACTCGGGCCTTTGCCCTGCTCCCTGTTCCACTGCACTGGCTCACAGATCTGCATTAAATGTCAGGAGCAGCGTCACAGTTTTGCCCGTATGTACTGCATTCATCTGAGTCTTTTATTTATTTATTTTTTGATTGTTAAAGGTTTCACTTTCATGTAAACAGTAGAGAACTCGCAGCCACAATTTTAGGGTTTAGGTCACTCGGGATCATTTTTTATCTGCTGTCATTTCCTGCAACGTGGGAGAGTGAGGGCAGTCGTCCCCTGTCAGTACTTTGTGTTTTCAGGGCAGAATCAGCTGTCACTTACAGCAGTACACACACACACACACACACACACACACACACACACACACACACACACACTCTCAAAAGGAGGGTGAGAAAAGCGAGTGACAAGAACAGGGACTGTTTCAGCTTGACAATTAAAAGGTAAATAATGTGTGTGTGTGTGTGTGTGTGTGTGTGTGTGTGTGTGTGTGTGTGTGTGTGTGCCGTAAACTTTCAGTTGCAGTGCAATATCAAAGTATTGTGCCCGACACTGTGTGTCAATCTCTGCTCGAAAGGTGCAATATTCACAGCTGGCTTTTTGAATGGGATTTATTTGTATTTTGTGTTTGAGGGAGACATAAAAAGACAAGTGTATAACAGTGTTTGGTGAAATAAATGATTTATGAATGCTTGCATATCAGGATGAAACGGTCGGCAAACTATTCACATTTCAAGATTTTGATTTTAATAGTGTTGTTGCTAAAAATGATTTTCATAGTTATTTATTGAAAGAATACTTAAGTTCATATCAAAAGTGGTACCCAGCCCACATCTTTAAGTCTTGCATTACACTATATTACATTACATACAGTGGTAAGAGAAAACAAAGAGGATGTCAGCAGCAGTCCACTTAAGGCAGGCAACTCGTGATTGCCGTTTGTTTGATATGTTGCACTGGAAATTCATCACATAATTGCTTATGTTGGCAACAAGACAAATCTTGAGTCCACTGGTCCCTCTGGCCTTCCCATCTCCTCAGGCCTCTCTCTCCTCTCTCTCTCTCTCTCTCTACTGTAACTTTGAATACAAAAAGTAACCATAAGAAAAAGTCGGTGATTATCCATCCTGCAGTCCGTGTGCCAGCTTTCTCCACCCTCCCCACCTCAGAATGCTGGCAGATTCCGTGCCAGGAATTCCACCATGCGCTGGAGTTTGTAATTTACAACGCTTGTGTTCAGACCACAGTGCTTTTCTTATGAAGATTCAGGTTTCCCTAGCAACCCCCAAAAGTAATGTTTTTCCTTTATGGCAAAGGGGGAAAATTTAGCACGTAGCTTTGCTGCACACTAAACAACCCACGAAATATAGCAGAGCACATTTTCTCTAAAGGTAACCTGTTTTTGTGGTGTGTGTGGGTGTAGTATAAATACAGCTGAAATTAGGTGTTCTCTTTTGTAATTAAGTGAGTGTGTGAACTCCGTGAACCCAGGTTAAACCAAGGGAAACAGCTGCGCCCATCACAGTGAGAACAGGTAGAACATGCATGCAACAAACACTCCTGTTTCTATCATCACACAGTGACTTTTTTTCAGGCGCCAAACCTTCTAAAAACTATACAGAACTGATTACTAACATTGATCCCGTGACGGCCTTCCAAACCTGTGCTTGTTCTACTGTGGTGTCTTGTGTCAGAAATTGAGAAATTGCCCACATGTGGTAAACATGGGCTTTGAGAGGTGATTGACAAGCAGGTGAGTGTGTATGTGGGTGTGGCGGGCAGGTGAAAAGATGTTTTCACAGCTGACGAGCCTTCTGAGAAAGCGTTAGTGCACTTGTTCATGTGATCGCCATGCCGGTTGCATCACAGAATGCTTGTGCAGCGTGTGCGCACACCTTTTTTTTGGTGTCATCATTACTGATTGACAGAAAGTGGGTCGCCCTGATCCTGGTTATGGCGAGCACATTCTTGTTATTTTGAAGCTCCGGTTTAGTTATTTCAGCTGGTGTGTGTAAACTCGTACTACAGTAACAATTTGCGGTGAGGAAGGGGATGTGTGAGTTGTCACTTTTGCCTCCTATGTGTGCAGGTCAGCAAGTTAAGACAGTCAGACAGCCTTGTGCGGGGGTGTGGGAGGTGGCTCATGTTTTCCAGCGCGTCAAGTTGTTTCGCATGCTCGCAGTGGACCAGGGACAGAGAGGAAAAAGGTTCAGTGAAAAGTGGGATGCAGGGTAGAAGAGTGTGTGTGAAGCTGGAGAGTAGTTCATCTAGGGGAAAAAATGACTCTACTTTGAGGAAGCTTTATAACAGTCATGTGCCTGCTATGGATCAACTTATGTGACTGATTGGTTTAAGCATTAAAACACGTGACCAACATTTTCCTCCTTGCTAGAATATCAGGTTGGTGGATGTGGCACTGTGTTTTTCAGCTAACAAGGAGACATCACAGTCACAATTATTTAGTAATTTATCAAAAATATGAACTGGTTTCTGCTGATAAGGTTGCTGTTTTCTTTGTTTTATATAATTGTACACTGATTATCTTTTGGATAATTATTTTTTGCTAAAACAAGCAATTCAAAGACATCCTTGAGCTTTTGCAACATCTGATGAGCATTTTCACTGTTGTCTCATATTAGATTAACTAAAGAAATCTTCTACAGACAATCTGTAATGGAAATAATTATCATCTGTAGCCCTAAAATTGTCTGAACTCTGTTGAGAACCAGATGCATGTGGTTGACCGCATACTAAATAACCTGAAACACATGTTAACGAACGCTCCCAGACAAAGTTCTGGTTGGATTACCCTACAACCCCCCTGAGGCACTATCTCCTATCTGCCCTGCCAGTGCACCACCCTACCCCCGCTCATTCCAGAGGGCAGACAAAGTGAAAGGCATAAATATCATCCACGGGGTGAGGGGCTGTTGTTAACAAACACTACACAATAAGGACACCCACCGACCTTTTTTTTCCCCCCTCTCTGTTTATTGTCATCTGAGAGTGCTCTGTGTGGAAAAGCCACATCATACAGCTCTTGTTACCTTGTCCTTCTCATTTTCTCTTCTCTCTCATGCCTTTTTCTTCCCCTCACTCACAGCCCTCTTACAATTCAGTGTGTACAGCAGCGGGTCCTATATATAGATACATTTGGTGCATGCTTGCTGCTCCTTGAGTGCGTACAGCTTTGAATAGTTTGCCTTTGTAAAACTGGGACTCTTAACCCTTCCACATTACCTGTTGAGCTACACAGAAAACCATCTGGCTACATTATCCCTGGGTGTGTGACGTGCAGTATAATGAACAAAACATTGCTTTATCCAATAGAACAGGAATGTAAACATGAATGTCACCAAACTGAGGGTGTGGAGGGTGTCGAAAGAATATTTCGCTAAGGATTTGTCACCATACTAGCTCGGCTACATGTCATGGATCCTTATTCTAGCCTCTGCCTCTTGTAGCTTGGTTGACAAGAACTTTTAAATGTTTCAGCTGGTGTGTGTGTGTGTGTTTGTCAGGACAGAGGCCAGATTACTTATTCAGAAATTGTTTGATGAAACATTAAAATCATCTGGAGCAACATTCGCCCCCTGGCTATGGGAGCAGAAGCCTTTTCTAACTGTCAGTGAGCGCAGTGTTATGCAAATACATAATAATGGGTGTGCATCTGCATGTGTGGGTAGCATGGAGCACAAATCAAAACAAAGGAGCTTTCACTGTGGCGCCCAATCGTCCTGAGATGTCATGACCTGAATTTGTTTGCCTCTGGTGTTTGAGCTTCTCTTTCTTGTATGGCTGTATCTGAGGGAGAGTTCTCAGAGTGTATTTTAACTTTTGAGGAAATGAAATGTCCACAGGGAATGCAGCTGGATGTGTCTTCACAACAATATTAGACACAAGTGTGTGTGTGTGTTCCCTGCCTGGGAAGTGGGGGAGGAAACAAGCTTTGCAAAATCCTGGCTTGGAAATTTAGGGATGGAAGCAGTGGCCAAATCATGTCCCCAGGGTGCGGTTGTCTGTGGGACTCTGCCTCCCTGACTTGGTCCATGTGAGTGTATGTAATGTGTGTGGTGTGTGTGTGTGTGTGTGTGTTATGTGTGTGCGTGCATCTAGCAGCATACAGACACCCCGCCCAGCCCAGATGACATTTAAACTCTTCTAGAGAGGGCTGGAAATGGCAGAAATTATCAGTCTTGAATGTTCCTGCGGTTGTTAAACACATACGAAGTGGTCTCCTCTTTCTGTGAATCTCCCCTTTTCCCAAAGCAAGCCCTTCCAGTTTAAATCCCCCTCTCTGCCCCCTTTCCCCTACCTCATTAGGCCTACAAAGCCATGTTGCCCAATCTACCTTCTGACCCCTCGCCATGACAGGATTTACTAAAACAAAACGCTGGGGCCCAGAGAGAGTTTAGATTAACCCTTTTAAGCTGTAGTGGTATTTCACTACTGAGCAAATAACTTAAAGGGATTGAGTCCCTCCATTGAAATGCTCCTTTCACATAGTGCTGGAGCTGTTTCTTTTTTTTTTTTTTGTCCTTTTGGTTAACAAGTTTGTGTAACTTGTTCTAGTGCTAAATTGGGTGTATAGTGCAAACTTTTTACACTGTTGATACCAAAACACTTTTTACTGTCCAGCCCTGGAGTGATTTTACAGTATTCCAGATCCATCACACCTGTTGTGTTTTTTTTCTAGTGTTGCAAAGAGGACTGACAGGGAGATAGAGTAGCAGACATATACTAAAAGGTCTTATGTCTGACTTCAACCAGGGCTGTGTGTAACCTCTGCAAAGAGACTTTTTCCAAGGGAGGAGGCGTGTGGCTTGTGGGAGATTTTCATTTTCCATCTTTTTCTCTAGGATGTTGGTCGGACCACTGACTCATCTGCTCTGTATGTGTGGTTACCCCAGCCCCCTCCTGAAAGGCATCTTTTAAGGAAAACCTTAAAACACATAAAAAAAAAATCAGCCATTTTCAACATATCCTGGTCTTGTTAAATGCTGCGTGTTGAGATAATTAAATAATCTCGTCTAAGAATCTTAATCATCATTTAAGGAGGGAGGAAATGCCAATTTCTCTTTCCACAGCAGCTCAAAAGGTCGTCATGGATTGTTGCAACAACGTGTAGTTGTTTTAGTAAAAGGTGTGGCTTCCCAAAGTGAAATCAAAGTTGACAATCAGGATAGGAGGCTGAGAGAGGGTGCGGGACATTAAACATTTAGAGTCACTGTACAGTGGAAAGAGACTTTCAGTCAGTGGAGGGTAGTGTTAATAGTGAAGCTGACTAGTACGACTAGA
The DNA here is from genome assembly GCF_000972845.2 of Larimichthys crocea. Classification (NCBI taxonomy): domain Eukaryota; kingdom Metazoa; phylum Chordata; class Actinopteri; family Sciaenidae; genus Larimichthys; species Larimichthys crocea. The sequence goes on from NC_040021.1 coordinate 9,250,505, forward strand.
AGATGTGCATGTGACTAGCATCGATTGTAAATGTTTTATGTCTTTTGCATGCTGGACTTTGTGTGTTTCTTTTTTTTGGACTTTTGTGCTAATTTTTGTTTCTTACTGATTACTTCAGTTCATATACCACATCAGGAAACAAACAGCTTTGAACGTCCTGTAAACTCAAGCAGTGTTTGTGGTGAGACATGAAAATAAAAGGTTTCATTCATTTCTTCAACCATTAGTCCAGACTAGGAGAGACAGGGAGATGAGAGGGTATATGCACTCGCACGACTTCATTCAAGCATCCCGATGACGGATGCTCTCGGTGGGTGGTGTGCGAAGACGGAATGACTGAAGGGGGATGCCTCTCTCCTGCTTCATGACTGATGCAGTCCAGCGGGAAAGTCCCTTCTGGTCTCTGATTCCTTCTGTCGCTGCCAAGGCCAGCCTCACCCAGCCTCACCCGGCCTCACCCAGCCTCGCCCAGCCCAATTCATTCCTCTTGAGTTGTGACCAGACCAGCTGCTGCAACTCTCTACGGAAGGAAGTGGATTTAATTCAATCAGAGTCTGGAAGTTGGTCACGGGTGGACCGGGGCTGGGTATTCCCTCCTCTACTTCCTCTTTGTGAAGGAAAGGAAAAGGGAGAACAAAACACAGGAAAATAACTTTCTCCTTTTGACCCCCTCCCTCCCGTCTTTTTACTCTCTCTGAATCACCCTCTCTGTGGGAATCGAGCTGTTTGTTCAGTTGCTTCTCATTGACTAAATATATCAATGAGCAAATGGACTCGGGCCTTTGCCCTGCTCCCTGTTCCACTGCACTGGCTCACAGATCTGCATTAAATGTCAGGAGCAGCGTCACGTTTTGCCCGTATGTACTGCATTCATCAGTCTTTTATTTATTTTTTTTTGATTGTTAAGGTTTCACTTTCATGTAAACAGTAGAGAACTCGCAGCCACAGTTTTAGGGTTTAGGTCACTCGGATCATTTTTTTATCTGCTGTCATTTCCTGCAACGTGGGAGAGTGAGGGCAGTCGTCCCCTTCAGTACTTTGTGTTTTCAGGGCAGAATCAGCTGTCACTTACAGCAGTACACACACCACACCACAC